>NW_028234413.1:33120158-33122658 GCF_977035675.1 Penaeus japonicus | reverse complement strand
CAGAGAAAGAGAGAGAGAGAAAGATGGATAGAGCGAGAGCAAGAGCAAAAGCGAGAGCCAGAGCCAGAGAGAGAGAGAGAGAGCAAGAGCGAGAGAAAGAGCGAGAGAAAGAGCGAGAGCAAGAGCGAGAGAAAGAGCGAGAGCAAGAGCGAGAGAAAGAGCGAGAGAAAGAGCGAGAGCAAGAGCGAGAGCAAGAGCGAGAGAAAGAGCGAGAGCAAGAGCGAGAGAAAGAGCGAGAGAAAGATGATAATTCACGTGCAAGTAATGATTATAAAATGATTCATAACACGTGAAAGTACGATAAATAAAAGTACGATAATTTTGAGTTACGATGCACATCATAATTGTGGATGATATCGAATGAACAACAACAAAGGAGATCAAAGACAAACGCGAGGAAAAGGAAGAATGGAATCACTAGAAAAAAAACAGAAGAATTACCAAAAAAAGAGACTTAATTTAACACAAAAAAAAATCTAATTTAAGAAGAAGGAAAAGAAAAACAGCTTTATTTACACTAAGCGTGACGGAGTCTCGGTTTGAGAAACGACCCTTTGAGGCTCCAACAGCTGGTCGTCACGCTGCGTTCGGTGTCAGACTTTTACATTACTTATTTCAATTCGCTAAATTTAGAACTCGCGGAGCAAGTCGAAGTGTTACTCTATACGTCGTTATGTCGTTATTTTATTTATGATATATACATACATATACATATTTTTTTTCTTTGTGTGCGTGTGCGTGTGTGTCTGTGTCTGAGTGTGTGCGCGTGTACGTTCGTGGCAAGTGTGTTTCTATATATGTACGCGTGGAAGCATATGCAAGTGGAGAGTGTGAAAGTTATGACGTCATGCACAAGACGGTCTCCCTACGAGTACCGTCATTCACATGAGCACGATGTCGGGGGATAATCTCACCTTTGAACTCTAACCTTTCTCTTTATGTTGGGGTGAAAGGATAGCAAAATTGCCTTCTATATCTCACCTCTATAGAAACCTTAATTAGTATCGTACTTGTCATTAATGCCACTTTGTCCTCGTTAAGTTAGATTCTTAAAGCAGCGAAAAAGAGACGCGAAATACGATATTTTTTTTTAATTATACCCCCTATAAGATTCTTTCTAAATAATTTTGTATATGCTTTTTTTTATTTAATCAAGTAGTAAATCACGGCCGCCATTTTTCTGCCACCAAGAGCGAGGCTCCTTAAATATACCCAGTGACCTATTTACTGTCCACACGTGCCCGGCCATGTCCGCCTGTGTCACCCAGTGCAGCCAACTTTCGCTTTACTTTTCCCTCTCTCCGTCACCCCTGAACCCTCGTCATGGATCGCACGGGCCCCTTAGTCTCATTTTTATTAACCTTTTAAAAAATCTGCGCGCCATTAAACGGAATTGGAAACCAACGGCGGGGATTCCTGCTGGTGGAGGTCTTTTATGCGACCATTTTTGTTTCGGATGCGAGCGGTGTTCGAGGGTCGAGTGACGAATTCAGCGTTGTTGTTGTTCCATGTTGCCGAATTTTTAGTGCATGAAGGTGCGACCCTCTTCTGTCATGCTCGCGGTCACGCTAATTCAACCGGGAGAACATACCGATACATGCACGCACGCATGCACACGAACATCCTAAAATCTAAAAGCCAGTGTGCGTCTTCTCCTCATGGCAACGAAGAGCGTTATATGCCATTTCTTTCTCCTACCCCCCCCCCAACTCTCCCTTCCCCCTCCCCCACCAAATAAACACAAAGGAAGATCCCGGAGACCTTCGAACAGAGGAAGGGGAGAGAGAGTCACCATAATACACTGTTCAACCTACCATAATGACGGGAAGAGGGAGAGGACGCATAATAAATGGACCTGCTAACCCATCCTCTTCCTCAGCACATGCTAGCTTCCCTATCTCATCTGCATCTGTGAAAGCAACTCTTCTTTTTTTTCTATCTGATGTCACATCTTCTTTTATAACTGTTATGGTAAACCTTCAAGTTTCTTTTTTCGTGTCTGGCGTGCTGGCCTGCCTGCATTTTGCGGTCTATTTCTCTCTCCCTTGATCTGTTTCTCTTTTTTCTTTGCTAATTTATTTATTCGTTTTTATTTTCGTAATCCTACCTGTTTTCCCCCTCTCCCTCTCATCCTTATTATTTCACGAAATTCCACAGCAATCACCCAGGACAGAAAGTGCAACCGTTATACCTCTATTTCGTGACAATTAACACATCAATTCGATCGTTGGGTCTTCGAGTATTCCTGGAGATAAAAAGGGACTTTCTCCCGGACTTCTCTTCGGCCAATATTCCTCTAAAGGGAAAGAAATAACGCCAAGAAAACGGGTTTGGGGCGACTGAGAGGGTGCGTTGCCGATTAAAAAAAGGGAATAAAAACATAAGCTGGCATCTTTACAATGTGACGTACGGGGGGCGGTTAGACTACAAAAATGATATGCAGTTTGAGAAAACCTCATAAAATGGATTGAGCCTTAAATAAATATGTTAGGCGGTAGAT
>NW_028234413.1:33112658-33115158 GCF_977035675.1 Penaeus japonicus | reverse complement strand
CTATACCTACCTGTATCTATATCTATATTTATGTTTCCGTGTTATTGTATATCTATCAATCAATCTTTCTATATATAAATTTATATATATATGTGTATGTGTGTGTGTTAGTGTGTGTGTGTGTGTGTGTGTGTGAGTAAATGCTGAAACTGAGAATATCTAATTAGATAACAAGAAAATAAAAAATGCATATATAAACAGACAGCAGTAGAAATCCAGAAGCGGCAACCACTTTCTGAACCGCCATTGTTTTGTTCCGTAGATTTGCATATTCTGAACATCAAGTTCAAGTGTAGTATCAGGAAAGTAATTTTTGGTTTTACTTTCTTATTTTTTTCTCTTTTTTTTCTACAGGCCGGTCATTTCCGATTGCCTCGTTATCTATACGTACTCTCACTACAAGTTTATCAGTGATTGTTTCGTTATCATAATCGGCTTTATCAATACTACTACATTTACGCTTTTGCTTGTTATGTTTTCTGATATCCCTGTGGCTGGCATCACTATTGTTCTCGTTATCCTGAACATCGCAAATATCATCAGTTCTTGTTATCATTTCAGCATCTCTTTTCATTATCATCACCGAAATGTTTTAAAATCTCATTTCTCCTCCGAATACGTTGTTACTAAAATTGCTCAGTCCCTCGTTTACTTTTGCTCTAAAACCGTATTAGAATTGTTTGTTCTTAGCTATAAACCTCCCTAGTCATCACACCTCACTTTAATCTAATGTAGTCATCACACTATCGAACAAGAAGCGAGAGATTCTCCCGATATTCCCCCATTGGCCTTACGGTTATCGTATGCTGCATTCCTCGCCTAACGACCTATAATCACTCTTAGGGTAATTAAGCCTTACAGCACCTGCCTACCCGCCGGAACACCTGCCTTCAGGCTAGGGCGGAGGAGAAGGTAATTAGGGAGTCAGGTGACACTCCCTTTCTCACCTCCCCTCCCCCACCCCCCTACTCCTCCCCTTCCCACGGCTCTCCATCCTTGAAAAGGTAAACACTAACTATGCCTGTGGTGTCTGCTTACTCTGTATCGGCCTTGCTTTTGTTCTTTTCCTTAATTACTCGCTAGACTCATTACTTACCACTGTTATTCGTGTTTTGTTTCGTTTACTCATAACACTGACCAAATTAACATTCCGTTTCCCCCCATTTCAAACGAATATTTTGTAAGAGTAATCACACCCTTGGCCTGTCCACACCTTTCAGGACACGCCCACCACCCACACATACGTCTCCGCTGATATACTCAGTGTAAACAAACGCGAACGCGACCGCAGGGTGTCACACTGGCTTGACACTGCGGTCGCTTCTTGTCTGTGTCAACTAACGTTCCGCGATAAACGTTGCTGCGGCGTTATTTTTATTTCTATTTCTGGTGTCAAACCCAAAAGCCTTTTTTTCTCAGTTATACTCTTATTCTACCGCCTTTCCAACTTTTGTTTGCTTTCCTTTTTTTTATCCTTCACACAGCCATTTTTTTCTATCCATCTCTTTTCTTCTTTAGGAGTTCCCCCTTTCTGTTCATGAGTTTCTTGCTCTATCTATGCTTTTATTTTCTTCGATCTCCATCGTCGAGTATAACGGCAACTTTGCAATACTTTCGTCCTGTTATACATACATTTAGGACATTGCCTTGTTGCTATTTCAATATTGTTACCAAAAAGTAATTACGTTGGTCAAACCATTCGCAAACAGCTAGACTTTAGTAAAAATCGGTAACAAACCCAAATATCACTGAAAGTTATTAAAACGACAGCGTTTTTGATAAACAGAACGCACAGACAATGAGTAAAAATCGAGAACATACGAGCACATATCATCATACTTGCCCTAAAATATATAGCAGTTCTGACAATGATTTTTTTACGTTTAAAGCCTCAGCGTAAAACTTTCTCCCGCGAACGATACGTTTCGCTGCCTTTCGTTCGCTTTTGATTAAATTCTCTTCTGTGAAATAACCAGGTAGATATATAGAAATATATATATCAACCAAGTTATACGAGATAATCAAGAATACAGTTAATGTTGCAGGACCCTTCAATCAACTACTATAGATGTTGCATCGTACAATCTGCAACGAAATATCTAGATTATTATCTATCGATATATAGAGGGGAAGGGGAGAGGGGGTATTGGGGATGGAAGACACAATGAGGAGAGGGAAAGGAAAGGGAGAGTATGTATACATGTATGTGTATACATGTATGTATATGTATTATATATGTGTATATATACATACATACATACATACACACACACACACACACACACATACACACACACACACACACACATATATATATATATATATATATATATATATATATATATATATATATTATATATTATATATATATATATACTTATATACATATATATATATTTATATATACATTTATATATATATATATATTTATATCTATATATCTATATATATATTTATATATATATATTTATATATATCTATATACATATATATATATATA
>NW_028234413.1:33077658-33095158 GCF_977035675.1 Penaeus japonicus | reverse complement strand
CGAATAACCGCCTATCAATTCTGGCTATTATTTTCTTTGGGTTTCTTTTCTCTCTCTCTCTTTCTTTCTCTTTCTCTTTCTTTCTCTATGTATCTCTATCTCTCTATATCTCTATCTCTCTATATATCTCTATATATCTCTATCTCTATATATATCTCTATTTATCTATATATTTCTATCTCTCTCTATCTCTTCTGTCTCTTGTTATCATTTATCTTCTGTTTCATTCATGTGCATTTCCCTTCGTAATTTTCTTCCCTTCTTTTATGGCCGTTTTTCGTTTTTCTTCTTCTTAAATTTTATTGTTCTAATCTAATTACATCTTCCGTTTGATTTTTATACTCTTCCTCTTCACTTTCCTTTCTCTTGTATTCCCCCTATCCTCTTCTTACCCTTTATCTTTGTATCTTTCACTTTGTCTTTGCTTCTCTCTCCTTCTTTCTTTCTCTCTCTTTCTCTTTTTCTCTATGTTTCTATCTCTTTCTCTCTCTCTTTTTCCCTCCCTTATACTCCTTCATAGAATTTCTTTTCAGTCGATTCGTCGAAAAAAACGATAATCATTTGGGTGATGGTGATGATAGTGACATTGATGGTGATGACGGATTAGGTGGTGGTGATGATAGTGACATTGATGGTGATGACGGATTAGGTGGTGGTGATGATAGTGACACTGATGGTGATGACGCTTGAGGTGATGGTGATGATAATGGCACTGATGGAGATGACGCTTGAGGTGATGGTGATGATAGTGGCATTGATGGTGATGACGCTTGAGGTGATGGTGATGATAGTGACATTGATGGTGATGACGGTTGAGGTGATGGTGATGATAGTGGCATTGATGGTGATGACGCTTGAGGTGATGGTGATGATAGTGACATTGATGGTGATGACGGTTGAGGTGATGGTGATGATAGTGACATTGATGGTGATGACGCTTGAGGTGATGGTGATGATAGTGGCATTGATGGTGATGACGCTTGAGGTGATGGTGATGATAGTGACATTGATGGTGATGACGGTTGAGGTGATGGTGACGATAGTGACATTGATGGTGATGACGGTTGAGGTGATGGTGATGATAGTGGCATGAGGGTGAGGACTGCTTGAGTATGGTATGATAGTGACATTGATGGTGATGACGGTTTTTTTTTTTTTTTTGAGGTGATGGTGATGAATAGTGAATTGTGGTGATATGACGCTGGAGTGATGTGATGATAGTGCATTGTGGAAGATGACGCTTGAGGTGATGGTGATGATAGTGACATTGATGGTGATGACGCTTGAGGTGATGGTATGAAGGACATTATGGTATGAAACGTTTGAGGTGATGGGGATGAGAGTGACATTGAGGTGATACTCTTAGGGATTGGTGATGATAGTGGCATTGATGGTGATGGAGTTGAGGTGAATGGTGAGATAGTGACATTGAGGGTGATGACGAGTTGAGGTGATGGTGACGATAGTGCATAGATGGTGATAACGCTTGAGGTGATGGCATGATAGTGACATATGTGATGATGGTAGAGGAGATGTGAAGATAGTGACCATTGATGGTGATGACGGTTGAGGGTGAGTGATGAGTGGCATTGATGGTGATAAGCTGAGTGGATGTGATGATAGTGACATTGATGTGATGACGGTTTGGGGATGGTGATATAGAGCATTGATCGGTGATTCCGCTTTGAGAGTGATGGTGATAAATGACATTGATGGTGATGACGGTTGAGGTGATGGTGATGATAGTGACATTGATGGTGATGACGCTTGAGGTGATGGTGATGATAGTGGCATTGATGGTGATGACGGTTGAGGTGATGGTGATGAGAGTGGCATTGATGGTGATGAATGACGCTTAGGTATGGTTGATGAATATGGCAATCGATGGTGATGACGGTTGAGGTGATGGTGATGATAGTGACATTGATGGTGATGACGCTTGAGGTGATGGTGATGATAGTGGCATTGATGGTGATGACGGTTGAGGTGATGGTGATGAGAGTGGCATTGATGGTGATGACGGTTGAGGTGATGGTGATGATAGTGGCATTGATGGTGATGACGCTTGAGGTGATGGTGATGATAGTGACATTGATGGTGAACGTTGAGTGATGTGATATAGTGGAAAAAAGCATTGATGGTGCAAGACGCTTGAGGTGATGGTATGATATGACATGATGTGGATGAACGGTGTTGAGGTGAGGTGAAGGTGATGAGGCGTGGCCCCCCCCCCCCCCCCCCCCCCCCCCCCCCCCCCCCCCCCCCCCCCGGGTCCTTGGCTGTGATGACAGGTTTGAGGTGGTGATGATAGTGACACTGATGGTGATGACGGTTGAGGTGATGGTGACGATAGTGACATTGATGGTGATGACGGTTGAGGTGATGGTGATGATAGTGGCATTGATGGTGATGACGCTTGAGGTGATGGTGATGATAGTGACACTGATGGTGATGATAATGGCACTGATGGAGATGACGCTTGAGGTGATGGGGATGATAGTGACACTGTTGGTGATGACGGTTGAGGTGATGGTGATGGTGATGATAATGGCACTGATGGAGATGACGCTTGAGGTGATGATGATAATGGCACTGATGGAGATGACGCTTGAGGTGATGGTGATGATAGTGACACTGATGGTGATGACGCTTGAGGTGATGGTGATGGTGATGATAATGGCACTGATGGAGATGACGCTTGAGGTGATGATGATAATGGCACTGATGGAGATGACGCTTGAGGTGATGGTGATGATAGTGACACTGATGGTGATGACGCTTGAGGTGATGGTGATGATAGTGGCATTGATGGTGATGACGCTTGAGGTGATGGTGATGATAGTGACACTGATGGTGATGACGGTTGAGGTGATAGTGATAGTGACACTGATGGTGATGACGGTTGAGGTGATAGTGATAGTGACATTGATGGTGATGGTAGTGATGGTAAATGTGACTTACTTATATAATATTTGTCTGGCGTAAATATTATGGTATGGATATACCTTTGTATGTATGCATAAATGTATGTATGTACGTAAATTTATACTTAAAAAGGCATGTATATCCGCGTCTGCTATGCCTATAATGTATGTGCGAATTAATGTTTGCATGTATATACTATATACAAATATATATGTGTATGCATACATTCACTACATGTGTGTATATATGTGGATGCATAAATTTACTGAATGAATATACGTAAGTGTATGCACAGATTTACTGAATGAATGTACGTATGTGTATGCATATATTTATTGAATTAATGTACGTATTTGTATGCATAGATTTATTGAATGTATGTACGTAAGTGTATACACAGATTTACTGAATGTATGTACGTAAGTGTATGCACATATTTACTGAATGTATGTACGTAAGTGTATGCACAGATTTACTGAATGTATGTACGTAAGTGTATGCACAGATTTACTGAATGTATGTACGTAAGTGTATGCACAGATTTACTGAATGTATGCACGTAAGTGTATGCATAGATTTACCGAATGTATGTACGTAAATGTATGCACAGATTTACTGAATGTATGCACGTAAGTGTATGCATAGATTTACCGAATGTATGTACGTAAGTGTATGCACATATTTACTGAATGTATGTACGTAAGTGTATGCACAGATTTACTGAATGTATGTACGTAAGTGTATGCACAGATTTACCAAATGTATGTACGTAAACGTATGCACAGATTTACTAAATGTATGTACGTAATTGTATGCACAGATTTACTGACTGTATGTGCGTAAGTATATGCATAGATTTACTGACTGTATGTGCGTAAGTGTATGCATAGATTTACCGAATGTATGTACGTATGTGTACGCATGTAAACAAACCAAAGACAATCTGAATGAAGTAAGACAGCGACCCATGATCAGGATCCAGTTTCCTGTGCGAATCAGTATGCATGTTTCAGTTGAGACGATGGGCAGTGGGGGGGGGGTTGGGGATCATGTGCTTCCGTTTCATCAGTTGCTGCCGGAAGGGTGTTTATGTAGAAGTAAAAGACTTCCTGTGTGCGTTTGGGTTTGTTTGTGTTCGTGTGTGTTTGTGATCGTTTGTGTGTGTGTGTGGGGGGGGGGGTATGTGTGGGTGGGGGGTGTGGCGTGACTTGGCGTGCCGTGTGGTGTGTTATGTGTGTTGATCGCGGTTTATTGTGACGGTGGTGGTGTGTGACTGCGTGTGTGTGTGTGTGTGACTGCGTGTGTATGTGACTGCATGTGTGTGTGACTGCACGTGTGTGCGTGTGTGACTGCGTGTGTATGTGACTGCGTGTGCGTGGTTACTTTCGTTGGTATGTGTGTGTATCTGCAAATGGTGATGTGACTGGCGATGCGAGTGCAATGCCGATACATAGGAATACGAGTGGGTGTACATATGTACGAGCACCTGTTCGTCTGAGCCCAACATAGAGAAACATCATCACATGGTCAACATAAAACGTGCTGAAAGGGAGACGAGGAACACCATACCCAGATAACATCATAGAAAATTCTACACTCACCACCAAGCCAGATACCGAACGCCGCATCCACATACCTAAAAAGGAGAGAGTGAACACCACATTAGCACAATAAGCGAATGCAGAACAGGTTCCAAGTCTTTCAGGTTGCAAAACATAAGGTACGCAAGCTGAAAGGCAGTGATAACACGAGTAATCAAATCACGGGGAGTAGAAATGTCAAAATGCAACAGTGACGGGGCTCAGTCTTGACAATGACAGTGACTATGCCAGGTTCAGGTTAGCACTGACAGTGACCTAGAAAGACCTGTATGAGAGCAGTGACAAGGATGACTAGAACCAAACAGGTCTGCTAAAACCTGGACGGTGATACTAACCTACACCAGGCTCATTTTGCCTGGTGAAAATAACCAATAGAAATTGAAAAGGTTGATTGCATTTTCTTTTTCGTTTTTTTTTCTTTCTTATTTTTATTTCTCTCTTATCCTTTTTATCTCTATTTATCAATGCCTTTGCCCGTCTTCCAATTTCTGACTCCTTTCCCTCCCACTTTTCTTTCTCTCGCTTTCTCTCGTTTTCAGAAAACAGTACATGTGGACAAAGAAAAAAATATGGCACGTGTAAGGAAGCCCAGCAAATCAGGTTAAACTATTCGACAGAGGAAACCGAGCCTTTAGTTAGTAATAGCCGTTTGGGCAGCGATCCAGGAAGTATGAGGCCGCTCGCATTGCTAAACTATCGTCGCCTATACACAGCCTAATTCCGTTTCCCAAAACTTCGTAAGTTTGTATAAATAATATATAATCATCTCTTTTCGCCTTGTCTTATATTGTATGAAGCTCCACATCTTTGAAAAAACTTCTCTGATACATAGGCCAAGAATGAGGTTGAATGAACTCGAGGTTAATTCTGTACTGGGTCTCCTGAGTGTCTTCTCCAGTGTAGCCATTTCCTGTCACGGAGGGTTGGTAGCACTGACCAGGATCCGCTCGCGAGAAACCTCTGGCTCGCGTCCAGGAGTGAAAGACCAACCTCTCTCTGCTGGTGCTCTTACTATTTTTCTTTTTACAACTCCTTTCGACTACCTACCTACCCCCCCCCCCCCATTCCCTCCGTCCATTATTTATTTCTCTCTCTTACTGACATTTTCGACCTCTTTTTTTTTTTTTTTTTTTTTTTTGAGGGTGTGGGGATGTTGAGGACCAGCTCTTTAAATAACAAAAACGAGTATAAGGATATTTCACGCTAATGAAACTCATTGCGACCTTTCAATTTTCATTAGACGAAATATGTATTCGTCAAGTCTTTTTTTTGTTCATTTATTCTCGCGTTTGACCCGTAGAGAGGTTACGATGTGATTGACAGAGAAACTGCCCAACGCAGATCGAAAGAGAAGAAAAACCATCCCGGCTATAACTAAACCCGCTCACTCCCGGCAGCGTGAAAACGGGCAAGAGTGGTTCGTGGGGGAGGGGTAGGGGTTTTGAGAGCAGCTGTTTTGCTGGGTGACATGGCGGAGGGAGTGAGGAGAGGGGGAGGGGGAGGAGGGGAGATGGGGGGATGAGGCATATGTGTGCGCGAATGTGACGGGCACCTACCATGGCCCGGGTGCAAAAACATGCCAAGCCAGCACAGGTGAAACCCGTCCCCTCTTTCGCTGTGCCTTTCTCTCGTGCCTGGCACCCGACCCTCCTTCCCCTCCCCACCCCCTCACAGAACCCTATACCCCCTCCCCAACCCCTAGTACCCTACCCCGTCCCCGGGAGTGTCTCTCCCGCCTTCTGGCTTCGCTTGCCGTACCCACCAGTCCCACCTGCCCAGATGCCAAGTGCCAAGAGCGCATGTGTGTACCTTGGCATTATTCATCACACGATGAATATTATATTCGCATTTTAGTTGAGTTTGCACTTGCCTTAAATCGGCGTATGTGGTTAGCCTGTAGAATATTGGTTGTGAGAGATTGGTATCCTGGTGACTGTATGTTTATGAGAATAGATGCATCATATCTACGGTATATTCATCGTTTTTGTTTTACTGGTTTGGACTAATTGATTTTCAGTCTCTCTCTCTCTTTCTCTTTTGTATCTCTTTTCTCTCTCTCATACATACAGATAAAATAAAAATATATAAAAGGGAAGAAAGAGATAGGATGAGAGATATGGACAGATACAGCCACAAGCATATATGTAACTGAAGCTCAATTTTAAAATAAACACACAAAACGAGGCTCAAAATTCCTCCGATCATATGTCTCGCTGTCACACTGCCGAGAGAAAGTGTTGGTATTGCCTGCACTCGCACTCTGTCTCTCACTCTGCCTCACTTTGGCTGTTATGCGTTTCATTCGCTTAGAGGAATTGCACATGAATATGTTGCACGTTGATAAGGCATCTCTCTGTGATATTCCCTTAATATTAATTTTACTTTTTTATTTCATGTAAATTATTGCGTTAGTTTCCTTCATAATTATTATCCATCACTTCGACTCGTTTCTCTCTATTTTTCTCTCTACTATTTATTCTATCTACATGTTTGTTACATATATGCTACTTTACTTATAACTTGGACGAGTGAGAAAAAAATACATTTAGGCTCCATCAGTGTGGTAAAGATAAGTGTGTCGGTAGTGTCGGATTTTTTATATTCTTTAATCACTGATAATATTTCGTTTCCTTTCGACATCAAACCCTCATATTCTTTACGATTTTTTTCCGAAAAAGACCAAATCCTTAAAATTCTAAGAGACAACCCCTTAAATAAGTATCAATCAGTTTACAAGAACCTCAACACTTTTTTTTCCCCACCTGACCCTTTTATCAAAATCCTTTCCCCTTAAAAGCATTCTCTTTGATCGATATTCGCATTCTTCGCAAAGGCCCACACTTTCCCCATCCGTCCGTCTCTCTCATTCACAATATTGACGATCCTTCTCTACGCCCTCCTTTTCCGTTTCTTCCACCCACGCTACACAAGCAACGCCAACTAGACCCCAGCGTGGGCGTGGGCGGGTCGAGGATGTGGGTTACCCGGATGGAGGCTCCGAAGAAGGAGAAAGGAAAGAGGGTGATATACGACGGAGATGAAGAAAGGTGAAGATAAGGATTGTGATGGTGATATGATGATTGTGATGGTGGTGGTTATAATGATGGTGGTGGTGGTGGTCGTGGCTTTGGTGGTGGTGCTGGTCGTGGTGGTGGTCGTTGTGATGATGATAACGATGATGATAATGGTGATGACACTGACGATGATGATAGTGATGACAGCAAATAAATCTAGAAGCAGAAACTGGAGAATAAACCAGCGGGAGCAGACAGCAATCGGTAAAAAAAGACCGAGAGAAGGAAAACAATGAAAACCGGTTTGAGACTACTTCCAGCTTTTGCCCAGTCACGGGAAAATGATGGTGGGCCGTCAATCTCTCTCCGCAGTTCAAACCAAAAAAAAAATGCACTTGATCTATTCCTCATGAGAGAAATAAAACAAATCAGATGCCGTCAGAGATCATGCAGTGTGAATTCTGTGTCTTTCTTTGGATGTCTCTGAACTTCTCCTTAATTTCCTTTTCGTCTCTTTTTCGCTCGCTTTCACCATCATCTCTTCCTCTTCCTCTCCTCCTCGTCTCTCTTTCTCTCTCTCTCTCTCTCTCTCTCTCTCTCTCTCTCTCTCTCTCTCTCTCTCTCTCTCTATCCTTCCTGCTGACGCTTTCGTATACGCCGACGAGGATGACGAGACAGGAGACCGCAACCGAAGAAGAGTAATATGCAGCGGCGGTTGTGCTTCGGCGATTCGTAACGCGAGCAGAGATCGTGCGGTGCCTTCGTGGTCGCGACTTGGAGCTGAAGGAAGAATCGCCGTAGATCGGGAAAGTCGCGGGAGACAAAGAAGCAATACGACGGAATTAAGATTTCTTTTGCTTGGGAGTCTCGAAAGAAATGTCCTGATTTCTGTCTTATGTATCAGTTTTTATTTTTATATCCTTGTTTTATTTATCAGTTTTATAATCCTAATAAATCTTTTTTAATCCTGGTTTATTTATCTGTTTTATTCAATCTTGTTTTATAATCCTGCTTTATCTTTTTCAATCCTGTTTTATTCATCTGTTTTTGTTTGTTTGTTTTTATATCCTTGCCTCGTTCTACCTCTCTTTCTTTGCCACATTATTCCCTCTCCGTGTCCTTTTCTTTCTTCATCTTCTAACCTCTATTCCCTTTCCTCACATTCTCACTTCCTCCTCTCTCCTCACTCCCTTTCACCGCCTGTCTCGGGTAATTATTATAAAGCAGTGTAATGAGGCGGTCCATCAGGCCTACAAATCTCCCTTTTCCTTTGCTGTTCCTCCTTCTCTTTCTCCTTCTCCTCCTCCTCCTCCTCCTCCATTGTGAAAGGATGCAATTTCCGGATTTGATTGTGGGCTTCCCAAGCAACCTCATGACAATGCACAATAATGCACACTGCTTTCCTCCGACTTCCTCATTACCGTCTCTGAATTGGCTGGGGTTTCACTGAAAATCAAGCTTATTTCAGAACTAAGAACTTGATTTACATGATACTTCACTTAGTACACCAGAGGAATCTAAATATATATAAAAAAAATGCGTCGATTATATTTCCATATGGACAAGGATGCTCGACCACAAATTTGAAGTCTCAAACCAGTAACGATCAATCTGCCAGCATAACGGACAAAAGGCTGTGGTCACTAGCGGACTTTCTCAGGAGTGTTACGTTAGTCGAAGACCGGCGCCTTGCACAAGTTCGTGGGAATGGGCGAGAACCACAAGAAGGCGTTGTCGCATCATTAAGGCATGCGATAGAAAATGCCTTAGTAATCAGAACATACTGCACACGTTCTGCAGCGAAAGAGGGAGGAAAACAAAGTGTTGCTTGCGTGTTACCTCCGATTAGCCAGATGTTCAATATAATCTTTTGGCCAGCTGGGACATGCCTAACGAGCGAATTGATCCAACAGTCTAGTTTCCGCATATCAAAACAAAAGCAACCATTTGTGAAAACATGTTTACAACTCATTCCCTGCGTCTCCTTATCTATCAAGGGAGGGGTGACATGTCCGTAATCTCTTTCGAAAGGAGTTCACGGATTAGGAGAGCCTTGAATCCGGATTAGGCGAGATTCATTTATAAGAACGGTTCCTGTAACCCTGTAAAGCTTCAACGAACCAGAAACCAGGAAGATTTTGAACTGGATAAGAAGCTACGGATGTTCTTCCTTGTGTTAGCATCCTCTCCGTTTTGGTGCTACTACGATTACATCTTTTGATTATGTTTACGTATGAAGACTGATGGCAATAATAAACAGACAAACAATACACACAGGCAACCTTTAATTATTCATATTCTTAAAATAACACATAAGATATAAAATACTTTATAACAATACCAAACACATCAAACTATAAAAAAAACAGAGAAATCACTGAAAAAATAAAAAAATACGACAACGGTAGCAAGGTTAATACAGTAGCAATACTAAAACAGTAGAAGCTCGAATTGGCGCTACTGAAGGTTGAGGTGGAAAGTGAAGATCATGACATCAACGAAAGTGATAAAGTGTTAGGCCACGCCCACGGTTTTCGTTTTGACAAATGTGGCGTCGGTAAAAGCATGGCATGATGGTGGGCGGCTTTTGCATCACAGGAGAAGTCGACGTCTCTCTGGGGGGAATTTCCGTAACACTGCGTTGCCGTTCGAATGCGTGCTGACGTGTGGACTGTATGTTTATATGCATTCGTGTGATGTGCGAGATCTGATGTGGTGGTGGTGGTGGTAATGGTGGTGGTGGTGAAGGTGGTGGTGTGGTGTGGTGTAGTGTGGTGTGGTGTGTATGTGTGTGTGCACGTGTTTCGATATAATGTGTGAGTATTGGCTTCCATGCATGTCACTATGCAACGTTTAATTAACATGATGAGCGACGCGTTAACCATCATGATCAACCTCATTATCAATCTCTGCATTCAGTCACAAAGCCATACTAAAACTGTTTCGACAATTCTGAAACAGGTCTTGCTCTTTTCACTGAGACAATAATAACACATCTTACGAACGTTCTTTTGCACTTAACTGATCTCACTCGCAGCAAAAAACAGCTATAACCACAGAGGAATTGACTACTTTTTTCGGCAAAACAAAATCAAGAAGTTTTTACGAAAAAGAAAATCCGGTTCCAGCAATAAAAGACACATAAAAGGCCATGAGGAGGAGGACAGAAGGAATAGAAAATGAAAGAGAGAGAGAGAGGGAGAGAGAGAGGGAGAGAGAGAGAGAGAGAGAGAGAGAGAGAGAGAGAGAGAGAGAGAGAGAGAGAGAGAGATGGATATAGAGAGAGAAAATAAATGATATCGTCACCCCGGCAGCCCTTCCATCAGATGTCTCATGCCCGTCGCTCAAAGCAGCGGAAAGGAAAGGGGGTGATCGCCCCTTCCGCTGAAAGGCATAATCTACGATGTACGATAACGATGATAAGGAAAGTCGATGAGCGTCCTCGAGCCGACATGACGCAAGGCCGCGCGTGTTTTGTTTTGGTACGGGATGAAACCTCGACTTTCACCTCCTCCTCCATTCCATACTGTCGACTTGTGCTTCCAATCGGCGTTCGAAGTGAGATCCGCTTTCCCTGTCCTCGCCAGGCGCCATTCCCTTCACTCCCAAGGCCGTTTGAAATCGCTCTCTACCGCAGCCGGAATGTCAACATGAAAATCCGAATAAATGAGAGAGTATGGAGGCTGAACGATAATACGTTGATTGCGAGAGGGGCAACACTACCAACTTTCACTCCACTCCGCCCAGCGCCTCAGGTACACGCAGACGGGCGTCTTTGTTAGGAGCCATTTTCATTGCTCTTGTTCGAGATTGTCAGTTGGTCGATTCGCCGTGTTCAAGAGCGTCACAGCGCCAGATGATGAACGCATATATTATCTCATTTTAACCGTTTGTTAAAATTAACCGGTCTCCCGTTTTCTCTACTTTTTAGAATATAGGAAAATACACATTTTTTACTTGAATCAAGTGGATAGATATTTTCTTCTGACCATGGAGAATAACAGCCATTTCCTTCAGGATCAGAGGGCACACCATCCACAAGCAACTGGTTCCATAGTCATAATCCATTGGTACTTTCCCCGCAGCGGCTAGCCAGCGGGCCGGCGACCCCCAACGTCGTAAACTCGTTTTTAGTGCTGGCGATCGCTCGGAACCTGATCCAAAACCCGAATCTCTACATGTCATGATCCTAGAGATTCAAGCAAGTACGATAGTGACATTGGCATTTCATGGGAGGCGTGGCGAAAATTTATTCCAAGTGAAAACGCCTGTTTCTCTACGTCATTGAGTTTGCAATGCACTTCCGACAGTTACTTTCGCGCTGAATTGCTGATATAACAATCATGATTTAGAAAACGAGCGTAGTGTATTCACCGAAAAATGAAAGTGGTGCGCCTTGCCTTTCTAAAATTGTATCTGGACGCCGGGGAAAAATAGTGTTTGCGCAAAGATGCTGGACATTTGCGGTGAAAGCCTAACAGCAGTTGCAGTCTTGGCAACCCGAGGTTCTGTGACCTTTCTTGGAGTTGCTTCCATTTAAAGCCTACGGACTTTAACTGCGCGTTCTTCCCTTCATTTTCTTTTTCTTCCTGTATTGCTCTTTGCTTATGTGACTTGGGCATCTGTTTGTTCGATATTTCTTCCTCTACTACTTTCCGATTCACCTATCTTCATTCTCCCTTCGTGATGCCTTTCCCTCTAGGACAAACGAGAGATTAATCCATTAAAAATACAAATCGGAAAATACACCTTTCTCTCCCTCTTGTCCTCCTCCTCCTCCCGCATCGTCTTAAGCATTTACACATATCTAAATAACCGCAACCTACAACCGGTAACACCCAAATCAGCCAACCAAGCAACGGAACTCGGACCAAACACACTCGGCCGTGCTGCTCTTTACACTCCACTTACGCTGTGTCGACACACGCCACTCAATACATTTTACACACACATTCACGCTCCGTGTTGTAGAGGCTGCAAACACCCTCTTGTAAACACTCTGGACAATTCGCAAATCGGAGCAACCTTTAGACAGGACCGTAGCGCAAGCAAGCAAGCAAGCACGATGCATGCGACTGTGTCTCAGTAGACATAGGTATTACATGGTTGCGTCATGCGGGACTTGTTCCACGGGATGATTAGTCAGCTCCTGACCGTTCAGGCGCATGACACGTCCATGCAATTCTACCTGACTCATTCTCACTCTCTGGACGTCGTTTGTCTCCATCGAAGGGAAACGACATCCTCCTTCCTCGGTGTTCAGATCTCTTCCCTTCCCTTCCTGGTTCCTCTTGCTTTCCCCTGCCTTCGCTTCCCTCTTCTTATCTGCGCTTCTGTACGCCGCTCACCTTGCCTCGGTCTCCTCTTTGTTCTCTTCTTATCTCTGTTTAATCCCTTGTTCTCTCTTCTTATCTCCTATCGTTTTTGTCTAATTTTATCTCTTATTTCTTTTGTTTTGTTTTCTTTTGTTTAGTATTTTCATTTTTCTTCTCTTTTCTTTTTTCTTTTCTTTTTCTTTCTTTTTTTTTCTCTCTAATATATATATATATATATATATATATATATATACATATATATACATATATATGTATATATATAAATATATATACATATATATATGTATATATATAAATATATATAAATATATATGTATATATATATATAAATATATATGTATATACATATATATATACATATATATGTATATATATATAAATATACATATATATGTATATATATATAAATATATATACATATATATGTATATATATATAAATATACATATATATGTATATATATATAAATATATATACATATATATGTATATATACATATATATATATATATATATATATATACTGTATGTATATATATATATGTATATATATGTATATATATATGTATATATGATATATATATGTATATATATATATGTATATACATGATATATATACACATTTCACTATTTATCTATAAATATATGTATAAATATATATATATGTATCTTTTTTTTTCCTCTCTCTCTCTCTATCTACCGATCTCTTTCACACACAGATCAAGCGTGGCGAGAATATTACGGAACTCCTGAAGCAATGATCAAGTGACCAGCAGGAGTAAGACACTTCTAGCACGAATGCTCTGCTCCTTCGTAATCCATCAGAGTAAAATAATGGAAAAGTAACGTATTGTGATATATTGCTCACGAAGATCACCATTAACATCCACACAGCCAAGAATAGGTAATAAAGGTGACGTATATTAAGGAAAATCATCAGAGGAAGCCGTGTGTGTCTAAACCCATTGAAGTATCCGGTATTGCATCCTGGATTACGATTACGTCACGTGCCCACACTTCCTGGAAGACAATGGTAACTTCCGGTGTATCTAAACCCTAAGAGATGTCTCGGCAGTTCTGCAAAGATTGTATTTTCTTTTACTCAGAAGATTTATCCTTTCTCGAGTTTTGAAAGTTTCGAAAATTCGGGTACTATTTTTTTTTTTTTTTTATGTCCGAAGAAAATCATACAGTTACTTTTTAATGCCAAAATATTGTTTAATACCAGCAGATTCATTAGCCTCAATAAATGTATTACGATCAGCACCAAAGCCGACTCATGAGATATCAATTAAAGTGAAACTGCTGACTTAGTTGCGCAGTGCACACCTGGCCAAGACAGTTAAACATTACTCTGACGTCACGGCCGCTCTTCGAGTTGCATCACACTCTGTTTGAAACGAGAGGCTTGGCGTATATATATATATATGTATGTATGTATGTATGTATGTGTGTGTATATATATATATATATATCTTTGATTAAATTAGATTAATTCCTTACAATTAAAAAAATACCCAGAAAATTATAGGGTTTATCTTCAGAACTAAAAATAACGCCGATCGAAAAACTAAAAAAAAATGTATCTACTGTAGTCAGACAGTGATGTATGGTAGCAAGCTAGCGTGACTTACTGATGTCCGTCATTGAGCCTGATAGCACAGTCACTCTGATTCGACGCTTGGCGAGAAGTGGATGACCAACCTGCCTAAAAGAAGAGGGATTTTCAGGGAAACCGCTCCCAGCATTGCGAAATGTTCCCGCCTTCTTTTCCGCTCCGAATCAGCTGGTCAGAGGGCGCGAAATTTCCGAATGGCAAATCCATTCACCGCCCCGGGTAAAAGGCTGCCTTTTGCTCGGGTAAATGACATGCTCTAACACTAATATTCCTTTAAACAGCCATGCGAACTAAATTCCACATCTAACGTGAAAGTAAAAAGTAAATAAATAGGTACAAATTATGACGAACGCAGATGCTATGGACATTTCGGACCTCGATTAATCGTTATAACGTACAACAGGGTAAACTGCGGCAGATTCATATTCATCATGTAACTTTCTCTCCATACCAAGACCTCAAGGTCTTTTGCGCTCAAGTGATTCCATTTTACACATGTTTGCGCCCTGGAATTCATAATAGCGAAACAGACATGCTGTATCGCCAACTTGCCGAACCATAGCATTGATAACAAGAATTTAACTGTGATGTAGAACCAGAGTATACATCAAACAACGTATTAAAGTAACAGCATTCTGGATATAGTTACAAATGAATATAATGATGATAATGATGATGATATATAACAAGGAAGAATCCCCAAGTCTAAGAAACAAGTAGAGAGAAAGCCATAAGGTTAGCTAATTGCCCACACTTGGCCAATCATCCACGGAGACAGGCCAATAGACCGGTAGCGTAATGGAACTTCGCAATACTTGTCGGGAACGAATATGACATTTCCTCTATCATAACTTCACCAAATCGCTTTATATTGTTTACAGGAAGAAGTATAAAGAATGTGGTTATATCGTGTATACATAAAGATAAAACTGCAATTTAAAAATCGAGTGCAGAACATGTTAACTGTTTAATTATAAATTACAAACACAATCTGTAATTGCAAAGTTTATCATGCTTTTCATTTATCATATTTAATATTCCTGAAGCAACAAATTTATATACTTTAAATCAAATGGGATGTGAAATTATTACCAATTACAATCACTGTATCGTTACAACCGAACAGACTGCTGAAATCATTATCTCTATCCTCAGTAGTTCAACAAGTAAAACAAAACAATTAGAAAGTAATATCATAAGTGTTGGTAATGGCTACGAAAAGGATAATAACGATACTGATAATAATGATATTAACCGATGATAATGATAACAAAATAACGCAAGTGACTACGATCGAACGGAGGCTCATATGTCACGCCGCGGCGCGCTTTCCCGCGTGGCGTCCTTGCGAGTGACGCAAAACACGAACGCTCGCACGCACGCACGCGGCCCGTTCGTCGAAGATGCCGCGTCTCGCTGATCTCTCCCGCCGGTAGGCCCTCTGACGTCACAACGAAGGGAAGCGAAAGTTGGTGACGTGCAAATTCTAAGTATTGTTGCCAATACACAGAAGAAGAAAAAAAATTTAGTCACATATCTTTCTAAGGAATAGAAGAAAACGTGTATTTATACGACGATGAAATATTATCAAATCACCTCTTTTATCCACCCAACCGTTAAATCAAGACGATAGTGTCCGCTAATATATCTTAGCCATGTCAGAAGAAGCGATGAGAGTTTTCCAAGGAAGCGACGCAAATGACGTAACAAGGAAGTCGCACGCTTAACTTTTTAGTGTCTAAGAACCCTTGAGTTCTATGAGCAGGGTAGAGAGTGAGGAAAAGGGAGAGAGAGAGAGAGATTGAGGAAAAGGGAGAGAAAGAGAGAGTGAGGAAAAGAGAGAGAGAGAGAGAGAGTGAGGAAAAGAGAGAGATAGATAGGGGGAGAGGGGGGAGGGAGGGAGGGAGGGAAGGAGGGAGGGAGAGAGAGAGAGAGAGTGAGAGAGAGAGTGTAAGAGAGAGACAGAAAGAGAGAGAGAGATAGAAAGAGAGTAGGAGGGAGGGAGGGAGAGAGAGAAAGGAGGGGGAAAAAGGAGTAGAGAAAGCGAGAGAGAGAGGGGGGGGAAGGAGAGAGAAAAAAAGAAAGAGTGAGAGAGAGAGGAGATGAAAGGAGAGGACGGGAGGGAGGAGAGAGAGAAAAAAAAAGAGAGAAAATGAAGAATGAGAGAAAGAGATATGAGGGGACGAAAAGAGAGGAGAGAAAAAAAAGAAAGAGAGAGGGAGAGAGAGATGAAGAGAGAAGATGGGATTGAAAAGAGAGAGAATGAGAGAGAGAGAGAGAGAGAGAGAGAGAGAGAGAGAGAGAGAGAGAGAAGAAAGAGAGAGAAGAAAGAGAGGGAGAGAGAGAAAAGAAAGAGATAAGAGAAGAGAGAAAGAAAATCTCTTGATATTGCTACAGGTGTCAGGAAGAAAAAAGAAAAAAAAAACATTCCAGTGATTATGTCACTAAAAATGATACAGCTTAATGACACTACAGATATAGTGTCTACAATGACATCACAACTACAACCCAAAAGGCCTTCACCAAGTAACATCCGCGCTAAAGTCGGACGAAGGGAAAGCACATCCAATACAATTGCATTATTCAGTAAACAAACAAAGCAATATTCCATCGAGTACTGAATACATCCGACGCTTTCGGGTTTTTGAAATCGAAACTTTCCCAAACAACAAGGACATCCTCTCCTAATTGGTGGACCTTCATGGATTGCATAACGCTCACACTTTCTTTATTTACTGGCCTCTCTACCCATCACTGAACACCCGCGACTTTCCCCTTACCCAAATACAGGCGACCTCTGACGTAACGGAGTGCCAGTCAGAAAGCAAACAGTGTCGGATGAAAGCGAATGGTGAACAAGCACTTCCCCGCGACTTTTAGAGAAGGAACTTGTGGTTTGTGGTCATCGGCAAAGCATATTAACATCGCCATTATGCATTTTCTTTATAGGATATGCTGTATTACTGAAAAAAAAATAAGCTGTGGAAAATCGGTATAACAGTCGGAA
>NW_028234413.1:33050158-33060158 GCF_977035675.1 Penaeus japonicus | reverse complement strand
TTCTAGTCAATTATGTGTAAGTAGACAGCTAGGGAAACATGGGCTTTGTTTTGGCTTTTGGTTGAATTATCTTTTGCCATTTCGAAGAAAAATATGTGCGCACGCGTCTTTGGTCTGTATTTGCGAATATATCTAATATAGGGATTAATGTTTCAAGCATATAAAAACAAATGAGTGGATTAAGTACGAGTTTAGACAAGTGTAAATGAATTCACATATTTTGAGAGAAAAAAAAACATGACAGTTAATGATAAAATCACATCTTAACATACGAGCATCTTTACGATAACAAAATAACAAGAGACAGCACATGCATCCGGTGAAGGAACCTATTACAGCACTATGTTGCGTCACAGACACCGCAAACGAGCAGGTGTCATGAAAACTGCCATATGCACAAGTTTTCTCTTGAACATCTGATGTCACAGTAAATCCATCGCCTATTTCAAATTAGTTATCCTTTCAATAAGGATTTGTCGTGGCATCACATTTTCACTAGAAAATCACAGCGAGGGAGAAAGTACGAATTGGCGAGTAAAATATTCTGCAATATTGAAATCTTGCATCGCAGAAGAATTTCAACCGCGGGATAGCATTTCATTCGTTACCAAGACAGAACTGGCGATTTATGGGCCCTGTCTGTACACAGGTGATAGATGATTGCTCAAGTATAGAGACACTTTTCTTCATAGAGACGTGAATTCTTGAGTTAAAAAACAACACGTACACAGATTAGAGAATGGAGCTAAATTAGTATATAGTTAAGCTAAACCAGATGGATGAGGATAATAGGGAAAGAGTTATGAAATGAAAGCTGGCAAGGCTAGTTGCCACAGTTTACATACAGACATATAGACAGTTGTGTACGCAGACTGGGAAGTACAGTAGTTTGATGGAATGGTACATAAGTTATATGCAATTCATCGCTTTATGAGTCATGTGTTGACCTGTAACATTATACGTTGGTAACAATATTAGAATTAATTTCAGATCCACATAGGCCAATATATTGTATGTATGCTGATGAATATCTAGATCTATAGGACAAGTATTATACTCTTTTTTCTCTTTCTATCTTTAGGTGAGGGTGCCCTTGACTGGCAGTTAACGATTGGCTGATTGCGACACGTCTAAATATCACCGGTATATTTCTAATAATCACTCACCTGTCACCTGTCAAACGATAAACACCACCAACCTGTCAAGTCAATCTTCGCCTCGATTTTTTAAAATGAGCATAGCAACTGCATCGCATGGCTTTCACTTTATATTTCAATTCTCTAACATTTACTTATATGAAGTCTGCCATAATGATCACAGACTACATCAACTCATCATGTCCATTGTCAACATTACCAGTGACCTCCATATCAATAATTCATTTATCAATTAATCAGTGGATGACCTTGACTATTAAAACAACCTGCCGCATCAGCATCGTGAATACTGTAACAAAGGACAAACAAGTAAAGATAGGAAGCATAATCTGAATATAATGGTTGTAAAGCTTACCATTATTTTCTTGCTATATATCTACCCCACGCCCATTCACTCCGTCAACGGTGCACAACCTTCCAACCTTCTGCTGACCTTCCAAGGAACATACGACAATATTCAGACAAATAGGCAGAATACTGGTGACCTTATTAGAAAGATTTTTCTATCAGTTATCATTATCTATGGTGCTTGTAGTTAGGATACTTTAAATCTATCAACTGTAAGAAAATATAGGAAATGAAGTGAATACATAAAAAAACATTAAGTCTCTAAAGAAGGGGGTCCATAGGGAATTATAGGAGGAATTATGACATCCTTTCATTCCCTATCTTCCTCCTTCCCAGCCATCGGTGATCCGTCGTGTGGTGAAGCGTGAAATCCGTTTTTTTTTTCTATTATCATTATTTAATAGTAATAATTTATAATAAGCATTTTGTCCTTACATCGCCGATCCAAACTCCCTCTAATTTGATAAATATTCAGATCTTTAAGGCTGGAAAAGTATTGCACAGGTATAAAACCTGCTTTCAATTACATTATCCAATATTCGTAATGTGTGGCAAAAAAAAGTTCTCTGGCCGTATTTAATCACTTTACAATATCCCCTTGATATCTCTATAGTACGGAACAGTCTTTGCTTTCAGCTCTCTCTGCTACTTTATCTTCAAGCTTGTTTAATTCAAGTATTTCTTGCACTATTAGACTTGATAAGTCATTTCTATTGAATGCTCTCCGCGTTTGCAATGTATCTATATTAAAGCACTGCTTGCTGTTGGAAAGAAGTTCGAACATTTCTCAAATATTTTATTTTCGCCATCATGTGAGGATATTCTTCATGACTGTTTTGATGCTACCGATTCCATTATTGCTGTACTTATTTAACGAGTGTTGGTGATAAACAAATAAGGGAGGACTAGCACTGTCGATTCTGCAGTTACGCATTTACAGTTTTTCAATGTCATGAAGTAACAAGCATTTGGCATGGTTTTCACTGCTCTATTAATTTCGTTTTGAAAACTAGGGTTGTGTTTATGTTCAAGTAACTGAATTCTACGGACTTTCCAAATTTCATTCACTACTGGAAATTAAAAAAAAAATCCCGACTTTTCTATTTACTTTCCTAGAAAATAGCATTGCCAGGTATTACTGATACGGGGCTCTTGAGTCTCATTCCTTGAAGTATCAAATTGTTGGAATGTACTTGTTTTATTTTAAAAAATAGATTTTAAAAAATAAGAAAAAAAAAAAAAACATCGCAGAAAAGTCAGCCCTTGAACTTCCACCATTACTCTTAGAAATTAAAAGGGAGATAATACCAAGCATAAGAAAAGCAAAGAGACATGAAATGCCTAGTCAACCAATAAAAAATGTAGAGAAAGTGTAATCAGATTTCTCCATAAACTCTATGTCAGCATTTTGAAACAGAGTGTGGCCAGAAGACTGGGTTACATCGGTGTTTATTCCTATACCGAAGATGGGAAACACACTCGAATGCTCTTATTAAGCATTACAGCAAAATTCTAAAAGTGACAGCTGCACGCATGAAAACAAGACTTGGCTTTGAAATAGTCGAAGAACAATTTAGTTTTAGACCAGGTAAAGGGATCCATGACCAAATACTTATCTAGAAAATGTCAGGAAATGTCTTTGGTACAGAAAAATATGAAGTGTTCTGGCATGACATGACATGACACAAATGGGATTTCCAAGTCACATAGATTTCATCAAAATGCTGTACGATTAGCAAACAGAAACAATCCGTATAATTAATGGACAGACAGACTGGATAAAGATTGAACAAAGGGTCAGACAAGGGGGTATTTTGTCACCAACATTTTAAAAATTTACGCAGAAAGCATTATGGCAACAGCACTTCAAGAGCATGAAAGCTCAATAAAAGCAGGTTTAAGAAGAATATAAAATCCCCGCTATGCAGACGATGTAGTTCTGATCGCTGCATCGATGTAAACATTTCAGACTCGAGTACAATGTAAATGAGGAGAGTGAAAAGGTAGGCCTTTCTGTGAATGTGTTAAAGACAAAGCTTATGAAAATCATTAATGATGCTAAGAATTATGACAATGAAAATTTAACAACCAATAGAAAGATTGTCGAGACCGTAACTTGAATATAACTCTCTTGGTGCAACAATAACAATGACTGCATAGCAGAAAAATCTAGGGTTTCTTAAACATCTGCTTGGAAAGATGGATCAGTCTCACTAAGAACAAAGAAGAGTACTATACGTCACTAGTCTTTCCTAAAGCCATATTTTGATCGGAATGTTGGGCGATGAATGAAATTTTTATGTATATCTTAATGAATGTCATTTATTCAAATTACAATTGTAACTCTCAACAATGAAAAGAAACATGATAAGAAAATACCACAGAAAATCTCCGAGGATCCCAGACACAGTCAATAAAATATTATTTCTAGGTTGGGAATATTACAAAATACAAAATACAAAATTTCAGTATCTTTAAACTACTGTGGCTGTGAAACCACAAGGAAATGAATTTTCATGGTCCTCGTGAGCAACTCTATCCATGAGCACGATAAGATACAAGAAAGAGTTCTCAGAGAAAACAAAAGTCCTTAATAATACAGACAGAGTACTAACATTGAGGTTCCTTGGCTAATAGAAAACGGAGTCGTCAGGGTGCTTCTTTGATTTTCTGGGCTAGCCATATACAATATTGCACTGTTTTGTCTTCTATAAGTTCCCCCACTTATTTGCTTGATGCTTAAATTAAAAGGGGGATTTAAACTGTATAGGTTCCAAACAAATCCATAAAGAAAATTAAAAATATGGATGACTAAAGTTAATTAGTAAACATTTATTGTAGACATACTTCTATACACCACCTTCTACCAGTATGTCGTTTTCCTCAATATTCAAAGCAAGTATTCCTACGCCGCTAACCATACAAACGAAGAAGTCATTGAAGTGATGAGGCAACTAGAGACAAATGTAGAAATCCCTAAAGATAAGGTTCCCCGACATTCAAACAGCCAAGATCTGCGAATAAGGACTGGTCCATTCAATTACAGTATCAACCCAAGGTAAATAGAAGAGCGCTCTGCCAGGATCATATAATACATGAATTGTATTTCCATGTAAAAGGAAAGGTACAAAGAATACCAAAAGATGCAGCGACTGGGGCCAAAGTGGACAAAGATTCACAGTACATAAAAATGCCTAAACTGTGGAGCTGTCCCTTCAGTCACCAAGAAATAAGCCAAGTAGAAGAGAAGATGGAAAAGCAAATCCCTCAAAAAGCAGTCAAGGCAAAAGCAAAGATCGATAAAAAAACGATTGAGAAGACAGACAAAGCCACAGCCGAAATAAGCAAAGCAGTAATCAAAGAAATAGTGAAAGAGAACCAGCCAGCAATATCCAATTGCCTAACAAGTTGGCAATAAGCGCACTAATTGTACTGATGCATATCCCATGTAAGATCTATATAAAATAATTCGAAGAATATCTACTTACATTGTGGGAGGCTTTAATGTCAATCACCCAACATCAAATAGCAGATCACAGCAGATACTTTTTTGGCAATGCTATTCCAAGAATGGTTGCAGATTGGGAACTAATCCACATGGGACCAGACTTCCTAAACTTCATCACAGGGAACACGGCAACTACTCCTGACATCGGCCTATCACTCTCACAATTGTATCATGGAACCGGGTCCTTATCTGATTATGATTATCTGCCTTTCATTCGCAAGATATCATCCAATCCAATACTGAAAAGCGCTACATATAGTGACTACTGAGCCCCAAGTCTCATACTTTGTCGAAGGCTTTGGCCACATTTTTAGGACAATATTTACTTGTTCCCTTTGCGTCACAGCACTGGCCATTTCTTCGTAAATAATCGTTATGGCTGATGATGTTCCTCTCTTTGGTATAAAGCCATGTTGACTGGGATTTTGCAGATCGTTTATCTCAAGGTGGTTTCGCAATCTTAGGTTCACGATCTCCTCGAGAACTTTGCCTGGGATTTCCAATTGGTCTGTAGTTCTCTACTTTCTTGGATTTTTCCTGGATTTCGGTATTATCCTGATTTTTGCCTCTTTGGTGTAATCAGAGAAATTACTAGCTCTTAATGAAGCATCGTACACACTTTGCTATTGGAGCAAAATCTTGCTTGGAAGATTATTTTGTTGATCTTGCTATTGTCTGGAGAACTCGTGTTCTTTACTCATTACCTGACGTCTCTTGAAGTGATTAGTGGCCTTTAGTGAGTCACTGGGATCCAATCTGTTGTAATCGGCAGCAGCCTCTGGAGGTAGGACGTCAATCTGTCTTCCAATTTCCTCGATGATGATCTCGAAGTATTTTTCTTCTTCAGTGATCCTGAAACAGTTTTTCCAGTAATTTCTGAAGACATTTTTCTTCTTCGTAGATCTTTTGATTCTGTTTATCGAGGAGACAGATACTTCTCCTCAGCTTCTTAATTCCTGACCAGAAGGACTGTGGATATTTTCGGTACCATTCTTTTCATGAATCATAGCTGCTCTTTTCCACTTCCGAGAGCGTTCTGTCTGCATCATTGCTCACGGGTCTTGTGTCCACCCATGAATTCCTGCTTAAGTTTGCAGGTTATTCAACTATAACTTTATGTCTCAAATCTGGTGTAAATAATGCATGTGGAACAATCCTACACTTGATATTTGGTACGAGGTGTTCAAGTGCTGATTCAACGTCTCTTTACCACCTCTGAACTTCTTCGCCAATCTGTTCCAGTGTTGCATTCCTCAACTTGGCATCAGGTTTATACTGGAGGTTTTCTTTGAATCTAACCCAATTAGCCGCTTTGTAGTTTTATCTAGTAGTGTTCAATCAGTCAACATGATGGTTCTTAGGACAGCAAGAAGCATAGAGACAATCAGCCGCTACGAAAGACACTGCATTTCAATAAACATGAGAAAGTTCAAAGTAATCCCTGCAGCTAAATTCAAAACGGCGGAATTGATAGTGGACGAGAAACACATCTACTACAGCGACAAATATGCTAGGGCTAACAATAAGCAGAAAAGGAATTCTCCCTCACATAAAAGAAAAAATACAAAAAGCAAGACATCAGCCCATTCACACTATGTTTCACAATTCAAGCCCTGAAACCAAGCTTTATAAACCCCTAATCTAGCACAGTGCCTAGAAGCTAGAGAATATTCAGAACAAAGCAGGCAAATGGATTCTGGATATCAAATTCCCTCAGGTAGTGCGAAACTAAGGATCGAGGCGATCAACGAAAGGTTCCACAAGCAAGCAAAAAGAACTAGGAGAATAATTTAAGACAATGACGAAGAACTCTGCGATACCTGAACTCTCGTCCACATGCTTAGCGGCTGAAAAGCCTCACCAGAATCGATGAAAATGACGACCTAGAGGCAATCTACACGGCATCCTGCAGAGGAGACCGATGAAACAATAAGGGAGTAAGAACACAAGAGGAGATAAAGCAAAGAAGAACAGCAAGCTAAAGAGGAGAACAGAATTCAATACTGGCAACTCTTAGGAAGACGCAAACAAAGAAGAGGACCTGCAACTGTACAGGTTTGTAAAAAGTTTTAACCAAGACCATGAGCAAACAAGACACTTGTGTATATATGTATATATATATATATATATATATATATATATATATATATATATATATATATATATATATATACACACACAAGTTCAGTTACCTGATTTGTGACTTGAATTTCTAATTAATTCCCGCCGAGTGCCCACGGCCATTGTCTGTAAAACCTCGCTATCACTGCCCCGCTAAGAGTATATAGGTAACTTCCATGGTGGTTGTAAGGCACCTGGTTAGATGATCCTTTTGTTGGGTCATGCAGTGTAATGGTTAGGAGCCGGGATTCCCACTCTGAGGACCCGAGTTCAAGTCAAGGCCAGGGAGGTAAAATTTGTACTTCTGTGTATGTGTCTATGTATATATATATATATATATATATATATATATATATATATATATATATATATATATATATATATATATATATACATATAAATAAATAAATAAATCAATAAATAAATAAATATATATATATATATATATGAATAAATATAAATTTATATATTCATCTATATCTGTGTGTGTGTGTGTGTGTGTGTGTGTGTGTGTGTGTGTGTGTGTGTGTGTGTGTGTGTGTGTGTGTGTGTGTGTGTGTGTGTGTGTGTGTGTGTGTGTGTGTGTGTGTTTTCTGATACCTAGTTGCCTCTCGCTTGGGAAACCTTTGTTCAGTACTAAGGGCACACATGCATGCTATTTTTCCCACTTCTTTCCCCTAGTCTTCTCAACTTCCCTTCCATCGCTTCATCTCTCGGGGGTTTTGTTCAGCTACCGAAGGCGCACCATCCTCCTACTTCTTTCCATTGACTGATTTATAAAAAATCTAACCCTTTCTCTATCTATGCACTTTTTTTTATTTCAATCTATATTCACTCAAATCTCTATCAGTATCCTTCTAGTTCCCTTGCTCCACTCCCCCTTCCACTTTGATAAATAAAATAATCACTGAAATAACCATTCTTGACCCTTCATCTCGACTGTTTCTTCACTTATCTGTTCTCACTGCCACCTCGGTGGCAGTATCCAGTCCAGTACAGGATGTCTGGCACCACCGCTAAGAGACCTGTGGCATCCTTAAATGCGATAGCTCAGAGCTGTTACAGATAAGGGTGCAATTTGCAGGGTCAGACCATTGGAAAAGACGGCTAAAGACTAATTTCAATGACTTTCACAACCAGATTTAAAAACAGTAATTTGATCAGCAGACAGCAGGTAGTCATAAAAATGGGACTTTTATATAATACATTTTTATTGACAAATGGATGGTACATAACGTACATTCCGCATATATTGTCCGTATTCAAAACCTGAAATAAACAATATAGTAATTCCAGTATTATTTTCCCCTATGAAAAAATTATTTACATAATAGTCACGAGGGAAACATGCCAGATAATTAACTTTTAATAAAAGGAATATCAAGCACTAATCTACAATGCTCGGAACAAGTTACAACTGACACTGAAGATCGTAAAATTCAATATAAAAATAAACAAAACATCTAAACAGAAATCTTAACTAAGAATTACCTCCTCAATTAAGCAGCTGTCGTCTTCATGACAACCATCCCTTCATCACATCCCTGTTGCTGACTGCCATAAATTAACAAATGAAATACAAAATATAAAAAACAATGGCAGTTTATAACCTAGTTCCTACCATCGATCTTGGAATTGCGATTGCCGAGGGCCCCCTCTGTACATGTTCCCTTGGATACCCTGCTGGAAATGATTCGAGTCTCTGTAAGGATCTCCGTGGTTGCTCCTTGATCCAGTATAGTTCCGCGGAGCGACTGGACTCCTGTAAGATTCTGGATGACTAGGACTCCTGTACAGATGTGCACTGCTTGGATCATCATAGTTCTGTGCACCCTGAGGATTACTGTAATTCTGTGGTCCATGGTTCCACCATGTACCGGTACCCTCATGCATGCGGCTCCCATATTCCCGTTGGTAAGGCTCAGGCAGTTTATGCTGTTGGGAAAACTCACGTTGTTGGTGGTCCATGTCTCCTCTGAGTGGATCATGGGGACTGGGGTATGCTTTATATCTGTCATCCTCATACTGTGGTCTGACATCTGGTCCTCTTGGATTGTTGCCCATGCTGTTAATGGAAGACATTGGCGGCTGGATATCCCCTAAACTGGATGACCGCATTTCGGATGCCTCGCTGGGGTTTACAAAGTTCATGTTGATATTATTTGCAAGCTGGACTGGAGGTGTTGATGAGGGCTGATCATTACTGAGGTTTTGAAGTTGATTAAAGGTCTGAACGGGATTAAAGGATGGGGTATGGTGGACGGGTGGAGTCTGGTTTGGAATGTCTTCGAATTTATCTACATTATTATGAGCAGGAGCATTTTCTGTTCCAACAGGGACTTTGGGAACCACTTTTGATATAGATTTAACCGCATTTTTATTACTTTTCTGCATCTTCTCTCGAAGCATTGTCACCTTTTTACTATCTGTGGCTTCCATCTTCTTGAGGTATGCAGTTAGGGCCTGTTGCTCTTCTCCACTAAGAGAGCGGAAATTGGCCAATAGGGCTTGTAAGTCTTCCAGTGATAGCTTGTCCATGTCTTTAGGTTTATCCTCATCTTCATAGGCTGACTGCAGAATTGCCAAACCTCCATTTTCCTCATTCATCTTGTTGGAGGATTCCAGGCTTTCTTGGTGTGATACACCTGAAGGAAAGAGTGCTGGAGGTCGAGGTGTTGAATGACTGGTATTTATTTCGTTTGACGACAATGGTGTTTGCCTTTCAACTGGAGATTTGACAACATTTAATTGGTTTCCAACTACTTGATTCTGATTGGCTGACTGCTCACTCAATAGTTTAGCATGGTTAGTTGATACTGCTATTAAAATATTTTGAAGTTCTTCTTCAGTAGCATCAGACTTACCA
>NW_028234413.1:33030158-33045158 GCF_977035675.1 Penaeus japonicus | reverse complement strand
AGTAGCTGTGACAAATACATTCCTTGCAGGGCAGAGGAGGACAATGATAATAGTCCAAGCTCGGAGGACGAGCTGGACTATGTCAGCCAGGCGGACACAACCCTTGACAATGATGAGCCTTTGTTTACCTTCGCCACCAAAGTGTGGCGGAGGAACGAACCTGGGACTCCTAATTTCGTTTGGCGAAAGAAGGATAACGTCCCAAAAAGGTTTGGGTTTGTTGGTTCTCCTGGGGTCAAGGAAGACCTGGATGCAACCAGCAGCCAGTGTTTTTTTACAGACGATCTCCTTCAGCACATCATCCGCAAGACCAATAGGTGAGTTTATAATTTTTCACTGTTATTCTGTCCTATATTATTATAGTCTTTATACACATAAGCCGTTTATCAAATTTGGAATTGTGTTACTGATGTTTGCTTTTTGTCTGCTTCTAGGTATGCAGGTATCTCTCCTCCTGTCTCCCCTCACATGAGGAAGTGGACTCCCATGTCCAAGGAGGAGCTGATGGCATACTTTGGTCTACAGGTGACTATGGGATTCCACAAACTTCCCTGTTACTGGGAGTTCTGGTCCCATCACCCAACCGTTCGTGTTGAGCTTTTTCCCCAGACAATGTCCCAGGATCGGTTCAACCACCTCACTACCCACCTTCATTTCTCACATCTGGAGGATGGGGAAGAGGTTCCCGAGGACTGTCTGTGGAAACATTGCCACTGACGAGTCTTTGTGGAAGTTTCACAGGCAACTAAGATTTGTCAACTTCAACAAAAACAAGTGGGCTAGGTTTAGTTTGAAGATGTACAAGTTGTCGGCCAGTACTGGCCCGTCCAGCGGATACACTTCGTGTTTCCGCATTTACATGGGCCTGGATAAGAGCACTGTGCTGGCCTCGACAAAGGCAGTTCTGGACTTGTTGGAGATGAGTGGTAGCATGGGGAAAGGGTACACTGTCTTTGAAGACAATTGGTACACTTCCCCATCTCTTTTCCACATACTCCAGTCCAGACAGACGAATGTAAGTGGATGCCCCGTGACCTCACCGTGAAAAAGTGGGGTGATGTGGACTATAGAAGCTCTACAGTGGAGTGACCATAACGTCGTTACGATGCTCTCTACCGTCCATCCTGCTCAGGTCAAGGAGGGGGGGAAGCTTCAGACTTAGAAGCATTACAACATTGATAAAGCTTGTATTGTACCTCACAAAGACACCTCAATATCATCTTTCATTCAAATCACGCATTACGCAAAATACAAAAAAATCACACATGCAATCAAAAGCGCAGCAAGTCTGGCTCATTTTCCATCTGGTAGGCTGCGTGTCGCATCACAATAACCGGTGTCACAACCTAGGCGATATTACTGAGGCCTGAAGTAGGGGGGTTGCCAGCTCTCGCCAGGCCCGTCGGCATTGGGTTAAGAAGTATAATAGGAATAAAGATAGCAAAACATAAGAAAAAACAATCACAAATAAAGTGCTCACTACAAGTAAGAAATTCCTGCTGACTAGAGTTGTTGAGGTTTAATGACTTGCAAATATTAATTCACTTTTCATTCAAAATACATATAATTGGTTAATACAGCACTCTATTATAACTATGGTAATATAGGGATCTTCCAAAAGGGGTGAGTGAATGGATAAATTTGACTTTTAGCCATTAACCCATTAAAGATGGGGGATACTTCTGCCTGATTGGCCATCCAGTCGGAGACTTTTTAGAGCCATATGGAACTCCAGACACAGGGTTTATTTCATGTGTGCAACATGTCCAAGAAAAAGAAAATAGCATGGAAAATATACAGAGCTGGGTAACCAATCATAAAAATATCAATGATTTTCATTATTGCTTGTGGACAATTAGTTTCTCAATTTGAAATACAGAAAATGGCATGGACAAACTCAATAAACAGCCGGATAATCAATCACACATACACCAACGTATGTATGAGTTGCTTCCTAGAACCCCCTAAAATTGATTTCAGCACCCCAGGTTGGGAAATGCTCATCTAAGGGATTCCTATGTAGAGTCTCCAAGTAAAGTGGATATGAGCCATACTATAGTCCAAGATTAGGAAAGGCATACACTTCCAGAAAAGAAAAATCACGAGGAAGATGACTATGGGGAATAAATGAGTTTTCATTATGACAAAAACAAATTTGAACACCATCACATTCTCGTTACTAATGAAAAAAATCAAACAGAACAGAAAGATGAATATTTATGTTTACATTTAACTGGCTAAACTACTAGCAATTATTGTAAGATTTAGATAAATTATAAGGTTTGAAGTGGAAGAATAATGAACACAATTTTATATATGATTTCCATCAAGAATAATTACTGTGGCTTAACTTTTCTTCAAAGTAACACTGTACATTGGCCTAAAATTTTAAAAATGTGTTCTTTTGTCCAAATTAACCCTTTCCCGATGGGGCACTCGATACGCGAAGTCCCCTATGCCGGGCGATTGCAATATTGAATTGTAATCGTCACAATCGCATGACGCCCCGGCATCGGGAGTTTGGCTGTGTCACACAAGTGTGACGCACCGTCATCATAGGGTTAATACCGAACAGTTTCTACTGTATAATTTTTTCAAGTACCCCATTTCAGTACCCAAAAAATCTTGGTCTCAATAGATGGGGGTGCATGTTCGCATGTGTACATGAGACAGACACACACATGCTAATCTAGGATGTAATTAGTTTTTGGGTCAATATCATTAAATTTACCCTTCCTTTAACCCATTGGCAATGGGTGACGTAATATCACATCATGTAAATATTTTGATATCTATCACATCCTGATCTCTCCCTCAAAACATGTTTTAGATTGTTATATATGCACAATATTAACCCATTCGCGCCGGTTGACGTGCTGACACGTGGTCGAAAAAAGCCCCGGACCCGGGTGACGTCCTGGCACGTGCTACATTTTCGGCCCGCGCGCCGGGAGGCCAGTAGCGACGTGCTGAAACGTCCGCATTAGAATGATAGATTATTCTTAGTACAATTCGATTTTCATACTTGATTTGTCTTAGCTACTTTAGTTTATCCTTCTAAATAGTAGAAAATGGGATATAACGTAATATGAATGACGTCTCAGGTACATACATAATCTTGATTACGGCATGGTGATTTCTGTTTCTGATTTGTTGAATATGATGATCTGAGTCGAAAGACTATCGTAAAATCAATTGTAATTGGCCGAGGAATAAAAAAAAAAAAAAAAAAAAAAAATATATAACATCTTTTTGTTGCCCCACTAAAAGAAAATGACACTTGAAAAAACATTGCTGTTACTTGCATTCACTTGTATGCACATGTATGGTTGTTCATATTCTCTTTCTTTTCTTTTAGGAAGAAAAAAAAAATTGAAAAAAAAAACTATGTTTGTTACCTCACTAGAAGAATGCTTCCACTTCCCATTGGTATTACAACATAGGAGTAAAGAATATGGAAAAAGTTCAATAGAATAACACTAAAAAAACAGTGCTATAACATCTTTTTCGACTGATATACATCCTCTGAACATAGCACTACTTTCTACACATGATTACACTTTAGACGCAATCACGCAAACCATAAGGATAGGGCGGGTGAAAAACGCTCTGCGAGCGTCAGAGCGACCGCGCGCAGCGGGAAAACACCCCGGCACGAACGGTTGCGCGCTTGAAATCTTCCCGGCGTTATCGGGAGTAGGCGAAATTCCGCCCCGGCGTGAATGGGTTAAAGGAGTTCCATTGTAAAGACACAATTTTGTTCACTTGTGGAAAAAATGTAAACAAATACAAAAACCTCCTGTTATCACCCCATTGAAACAGGCACAGCACAGCACCACACAGGGAGATATCTCGTACTATGTCACTGCGCACACTTGTTATGTAGCAGGCAGGAGCAGCATTACATAAATGTTAGCCAAGGCGTGACTAGGCTTACAACCAAACACATATTTCACAGATGGTGACTTTAAAGGTAATTCAACTTTATTGTCAAGGATCTAATCCTATTGCAGGGAGTAAAACTCACATGCATAATTCATTAGATGTAGAATTATCTTTTTTTAGCTTTACAACAAAAGGCTTTGAGAAAAACCCTAAATACAGGAATCATAGAGCACTTTGCAATTAGTCACACAATGTGTAAGACTTGATGCCTCTTTATTATCATCCAAAGATGATAATAAAGTAGCTTCTAAATACTTAAGAACCATAAATAAATGCAAAATAAAGTGAAGATTCATACTAAGCAGAGGTTGAAATCGTATAAAAGAAAATCTATAATTCTCAAGTGCTCTGCTTCAATAGCTTCAATGTTCTTATTTGGTACCAGTCCTTATTCCCAAATCTACTTTATCCACTTTACCTGATGAACTTAATTTTCTTTTTCCTTTTAAACTGATACACTTCAATCCTTCATTAAATTTTGATATATCTTACCTGGATTTGTTGGGATAGGAATGCTGGACAAGTTAACACCTGCTCCTGATGGGGGTAGGGGAATTTCCTGGGGCACTGAAGGGAGACTCTGAGATTTAGGTGCTTCTTTCACCATCTCAACAGGCTTTTCCTGGTTAACTCTGCTGTAAGTTAAGGGAATATCAGTGCAACTTACTTTCAAAATCAGTTATGTGAGAGTCAAAATATTGTACAGCTACTTTATTAGAAAGAACTTGAACAAACAGAGCACATATAAGAACAATGAATGACAAAATGGGATTTGTACTGGCATGACAGTGCACCAATAATAAAACCATCAGAGGCAAGATAAGGTGAGGAATTGAAAGAGATAACAAGAAGAAGAAAGAGAGTGAGTATGAAAAAGAGAAGTGAACAGTAGGAGAGAAGAGCAGGACAACATAAACTAAACAAAAGATCTGTTTTAAAATAATATACTATTGCAGAAAACACTAGTAATAAAAACAACTAAAATACACACGTAAACAAAAACCACATGACCAAAAGTCTCACTATATGGTCATGCAACTTACCTTTTTCTTAGTTTAAAAATAAACAAATAGACACACAAAATAAATAAATACCTTAAAGCAGCAACCTCAGCAATCTTTTTCTTCAGTGCCATGAGAACAGAAGACATCTCTCTCTCTGTTGTGACAGCCATTCTTTTTCGTCCATGCTTCTCTTCCACCTGATAAAAGAATCAATGCTAATCAGTAATACAATTCAGTCTTCCAAGTTATCACATTCAAAAAGAAACATGTATACAAAAAAAGTAAAAAGAGAAAAAATGCCACACCTTCTTCAAGGCCATTGAAAATTCTTTCACTGAAGCTGCTGTCCATTCCTTCAGTTGTACCTTGCCATATATGTCAAACACATCTTTACAATGAGATTCCTGGAGCATAAACAAAGAAAATGTATTAATAAAAATCTTACACAAACTTCTGAATGTTCAAAATATGCACAGAATATTTCAGAAAAAAGTACAAGATTTGCAATCCGATTCTTTACACACACAAAAACATTCTATATCAATAAATCAAATATATTACTAGCACTTTATGTTCTTATATAAAGTCTACTTTAGATTTAAAAAACCTAATGCAATGAAATTCCTTTTTCACTTAATGAAATAAAAACATATATAAGCAAAAAAGGCTCAAACTTACAGAAAACTTCAGCTTGTGTGGGACACTATTTATATGAGCCACTAGAGTTTCTGAAGACATCTTCTTGCTACATAGTGCACAGATAAAGAAACACTTGTCTAATGTTGTATCAGCACCCTTCCTCACCTCCAAAACATATTGTAAGCCTGCAATACATGATAAATATAAAGTATTATCATATCAATGCATACATATAATCATATCTGTCCTGTCCTATTAGCATGTTTACTTAAATCCATCAGAATTCTGGAAAATGAAAAGTTTGTCTGTGTGTTTCAGGTGCAAATCATTCTTTGTGTTCTAACAATCCTTCTTTGTTTCATAAGGTGGGATCACTCATACTGCATTATTCCTATTGTTGAAATTACATGCTATCTATTTCGTCAGTTCTGTAACTAAATACTAATTACTATCAGAGAGCTATGAAATAAAAAATACTAATATATTATACCTTTAATCTAGAAAATAATAGAAAACACACACATCTGAAGAAGTGGCCAGCCTGAAAGAATTAAAGACCCCACAGGATTTTTGGCATGTTTTCTGTAAAATTCAAGTCAGGTAGACTTTTCGTTTTTATTTTTTTATTTTTTTTCTGTTTGAGGTGTGTCAGCAAAGCACTGTGCAGTAAACAATATATACTTAAAAATGACAGTCAAGCACAATGCACCAAACAGTGTTTTAGGCTTGTAATGTTTACCAAGTTTCCTCAAGTAACAGCCATCACATCAGCCCCATATCTCTATGCCCCTGGAGGCCATTCATGCACGGAACCTGCTCTACTGTGCAGTCTGTATTTGATATATAGCAATGAAACAGATAATTTCTGGTGTATAAATTCAAGCTCTTGAAATACTGAAGACCAAAATTGGCCTCGGTGAAACTTGAAAAATCATACCCTAAATGCAGCTAAAGGGACAGACATGCTGATAGTTCTGCAGCCTTTGAGGGTTAAGCAGGAGCATTGTCTTAGAGGGGTTGTTGGTTCAGGGAGACTTTTATTTGTCTATACAAATTCTGTCTCTACCCTCTGATAAACTGGGCTGGATTTATCATGAACCCTCATTTTTTTATCTTTTTTTTTATACATATAATAAAAAAAAAATAGGAGCATTTTCTGATGTCCTGTGTTTTCTATTATTTTCTAGACTTGTAAAATGTTTGAGTCTACACATGGTATAATAGCACTATGATAATAATTGGCATTTGGTATGACACCCTAGATATACAACTGGAAATCATTCTTCTATATGAGTTTGGAGCCGAAAAATAACATGAAGGTAAGGAAACAAAAACACAATAATTACCTGAGATTCATTAGCATAAATATAAAAACTTAAAACTTGCTCCATTGAAAAAAAATATATATATATATACATAAAAACTCAATAGTTTTAAATTGATAGCTAGAATGGCTACCCATCAATTAACAAAAAGGAACCAAAATGCTTGAACTCACCCAAGAGAGGCATATCTTTATACTTGTCCACCACAACTTGACCCAAAGGAGTCTGTTGGTAGTAACTTGGCAAGGCATCCTAGAATCAAAGAGAAAAAAGGTATTATACCATAAAATACTTCAAGCAAAGACCTGGCACTTACAATTAAGTCTGGCAGGAACTTTCCTTGCACTACAATGCAGCTACAAAGGTCATCATGAAGGAAACACAAGGCATGCAAAGCACAGGAAATGTACATAAAATCTCTTCATGGTATGTGATACACTGACGGAATAAATCTACATCTCCAAAAAAGAATCAGCTACAGCAGCAATGCTTAATAAACATTCTTGGACAGTAATCTTGCAGGCAGAGATGAGCACGAATGAGACTGAACCCCTTCATGGGGATAAGGGATGATGTTCTGTCAAGCCATTCATTGGCACTTGGGGAGCTGTGAGGATCTCCTTGGAGCCGAGAGTGTGAATGTTGCTTCGATGACATTTTAGCGTTTCGGTGAGACTTTCTGCTTCAAGACATCTCACTTTATTTAACCTTCCCCCATGAACTGACCTGAAAAGACATAGAGAAGGATACAGAAAGGCTCACCGAGACTTCTTGGAGCTGTACAAGGGGGGGACCCAAACTTCTTGGGTTATTAAAGTGGAATATGTTAATGCAAATAAACCTTGCTACATGCCTTGTGCTTCTCATGACCTCTGCAGGGCAATTATTTTGTTTTGTAAAGATGTTAAGATCTACATGTCAACTATAATGCCAATATCAAAGAATGCAGCCAATTTTTAGGTTGGGAGTTTTCACAGATTCTTCAGTATCTATCAATAGAAATTAATAAAGGTCTTCTACAGTAGGATACTCAGACTTACCCCTTGTGAGCCCCTCCTCAGGGATGGCAATGAGATTCTTGTGTAAACCACTTCTAAATCACTTGGCTCGTCCAAATTTTCCTTAGGGTCAGTCAGGTCTTCTAGGGGAAGGAATTGTTTTGTGGTCCATTTTGATACTTTTTCCTTTTCTTTTTCAGTAACAGCAGGCAAAACTTCACTAACATGTTGATCAGAGCTCTTTGGTGGTGGAGTGGGATGGATCCTTTTTGCAACTTTTTTCAAAAGAGATGTTAGACCAAGAAGTTCACTATCTTCTGATCTTTTATGGCTGCCATTCCCTTCAGTGCCTATACTATTGTCAGTTTTTGCAACTTCTGGACTGCTTGCTAAATCAATTATGCAGCTGGTATTCTCACTAACACTCTTGGTATTTGCATTTCCAGCATCACTACTGACACAATTCATTAACTTATTAACAATATTTCTAAGACTAGAGCTACTATCACAAACTGGAACTTCTTGGTTGTGCTGTATGTTTTTGTGTTTCATCGAGGAGTCTACATGCAATTCCTTTACATCAACCCCAAATCTTGCTAGCAAATTTAACTCTTCATTATTTTCTTCATCCGAAGATTCTGATGTAGCAAGCTCCATATCTGAATCTAAGTCCATGTCGGAATTTTCTTCTTTCTCTGTTACCCTATCATTATTTGAACCAATAAGTTGTAGGCTCTCTGACTTATGACCTAAAAATTCATTGCCCTGTTGCATGTTTTGGGGAGCAAGAGCTATCAACTCTGTGGGTGGTAGTGGAGGTGGCAATAGTGGGGGCATTTCAGAGTCACCATCCTTTGAAGATTCATTAGAGATGCTCTTGTCTACTTTACTTTCAGAATTTTCACCAGGGTCTATTTCATATGCCTTATTTACATTTGGTTCCACATTCTTTGTTTCACTCCTCAAACTATTTACCTCATCTCTGGCTCTCTCTGGCTCATCCACAATATTCTCGGTCTCATCTGTAGCCTTCTCTGGCTCATCCATAATATTCTCCGTCTCATCTGTAGCATTCTCTGCCTCATCTAAAATCATATCTGTCTTATCTGTAACTTTCTCTGGCTCATCCACAATATTCTCGGTCTCATCTGTAGCCTTCTCTGGCTCATCCACAATATTCTCGGTCTCATCTGTAGCCTTCTCTGGCTCATCCACAATATTCTCGGTCTCATCTGTAGCCTTCTCTGGCTCATCCACAATATTCTCGGTCTCATCTGTAGCCTTCTCTGGCTCATCCACAATATTCTCGGTCTCATCTGTAGCCTTCTCTGGCTCATCCACAATATTCTCGGTCTCATCTGTAGCCTTCTCTGGCTCATCCACAATATTCTCGGTCTCATCTGTAGCCTTCTCTGGCTCATCCACAATATTCTCGGTCTCATCTGTAGCCTTCTCTGGCTCATCCACAATATTCTCGGTCTCATCTGTAGCCTTCTCTGGCTCATCCACAATATTCTCGGTCTCATCTGTAGCCTTCTCTGGCTCATCCACAATATTCTCGGTCTCATCTGTAGCCTTCTCTGGCTCATCCACAATATTCTCGGTCTCATCTGTAGCCTTCTCTGGCTCATCCACAATATTCTCGGTCTCATCTGTAGCCTTCTCTGGCTCATCCACAATATTCTCGGTCTCATCTGTAGCCTTCTCTGGCTCATCCACAATATTCTCGGTCTCATCTGTAGCCTTCTCTGGCTCATCCACAATATTCTCGGTCTCATCTGTAGCCTTCTCTGGCTCATCCACAATATTCTCGGTCTCATCTGTAGCCTTCTCTGGCTCATCCACAATATTCTCGGTCTCATCTGTAGCCTTCTCTGGCTCATCCACAATATTCTCGGTCTCATCTGTAGCCTTCTCTGGCTCATCCACAATATTCTCGGTCTCATCTGTAGCCTTCTCTGGCTCATCCACAATATTCTCGGTCTCATCTGTAGCCTTCTCTGGCTCATCCACAATATTCTCGGTCTCATCTGTAGCCTTCTCTGGCTCATCCACAATATTCTCGGTCTCATCTGTAGCCTTCTCTGGCTCATCCACAATATTCTCGGTCTCATCTGTAGCCTTCTCTGGCTCATCCACAATATTCTCGGTCTCATCTGTAGCCTTCTCTGGCTCATCCACAATATTCTCGGTCTCATCTGTAGCCTTCTCTGGCTCATCCACAATATTCTCGGTCTCATCTGTAGCCTTCTCTGGCTCATCCACAATATTCTCGGTCTCATCTGTAGCCTTCTCTGGCTCATCCACAATATTCTCGGTCTCATCTGTAGCCTTCTCTGGCTCATCCACAATATTCTCGGTCTCATCTGTAGCCTTCTCTGGCTCATCCACAATATTCTCGGTCTCATCTGTAGCCTTCTCTGGCTCATCCACAATATTCTCGGTCTCATCTGTAGCCTTCTCTGGCTCATCCACAATATTCTCGGTCTCATCTGTAGCCTTCTCTGGCTCATCCACAATATTCTCGGTCTCATCTGTAGCCTTCTCTGGCTCATCCACAATATTCTCGGTCTCATCTGTAGCCTTCTCTGGCTCATCCACAATATTCTCGGTCTCATCTGTAGCCTTCTCTGGCTCATCCACAATATTCTCGGTCTCATCTGTAGCCTTCTCTGGCTCATCCACAATATTCTCGGTCTCATCTGTAGCCTTCTCTGGCTCATCCACAATATTCTCGGTCTCATCTGTAGCCTTCTCTGGCTCATCCACAATATTCTCGGTCTCATCTGTAGCCTTCTCTGGCTCATCCACAATATTCTCGGTCTCAACTTTAGATTTTTCTTCTTCTAAATCTGATGCTGTAGTACTTTTACTTCTCCTCTTATTGCTTATTTCACTATCTCCTATAGGTAATCTTTCTTTGCAATGACTTTGTGTTTCAGTGTCCCTGACTCTTTGTGCACTATCACCCTCACCTCTAGATTCTAGTCTGTCTTTACAATGTTTGCTCCCTTCTTCCTCCCCTAAACAATTTTCAGCAATACAAACCGGAGATCTTTCAAAAACTGTATCTTTCCCATTCTCTTCCTGACATTCTTTATCATCCCTTATTGGTTCCACTTCAAATATCAGTGCTTCTTCCTCACTATCATTTCCATCTTCTGCCTCCCCTTTAGTCCTACCTAGTTTATTTTCACTTAGCTGCAGGTCTGAACTCTCATCATACACACAAGACAACCTCTCAACACTATCTGCACTATCATTCCTATCAATTTTTGACTCACTGCTTGAGCTATCTTCATCCTTTTTTATGTCACTTTGGAATACTTTACTATCAGTTTCAAAATCCTTCCTCTCAGCAACTTCTTTTTTAGTTTGAAAATCTTCCTCTTCAATTCCTTCCAATTTCAACACTACAGTTTCAATCTTTACAGGTAATTCAACAGCTGCTTGCTCAGTTTTTATTGTATGCATAAATTTGCTTACAATTGCCCGGTATTCTTTATTTTTGCTTATATCTACTAATGATACATAACAAGGCTTACAATCAACAGAGCTAGACAATACTGTATCAGATCTAAGAACATTTTCAGTTTTCCTAAATGTAAAAACATCTTTATTCAAACTTAATTTAGATGGTGATTTTTGTTTCCTTTTGTCTTTGTTTTTCTTTGGTGATGTAGAGCTGCCTAAGTGTATGTATTCACTCTCAGAATCATGGCCATCTGATTCATGTTTTGGAGTCAACAATAACCTACTATTCACAGATGCATCTAATTGCGTAGAAGAAATCTCACTTGGCTTCAACTTGCAATTAGTAGTCTCAAGTATCAAGGGTTCACACTCCTCCTTTACAAATGATGGCCTCTTTTGAGAAGCACAATTTGTAATACCATTTTTACCTGCATTTTTCTTCTGTCGTTTAGTTGACACACGACTCTTAGGCCCTCTTTTTACTTTCTTCTTTGTTGCAGTTGGCTTAGCCTTTGGCAACTTTAGACATGAGCGATTCTTATTGTCATATAAATTTTTATCATTATCTGAAATAAATTTTTTGAGAATATCTGCATCCTCTAGAGGTATTAAGGATGGATTTTTAATAAGTTCTTCTAATGGTCTTGTCTTTACTATTAACACACTTCTTCCAACATCTGTAAACATGTTCATGTCTACCACAGATGCAAGGGATGACTGAGACATCAAAAAAGCTGCTGTAACTTGCTCACGGTTATAAATCTTATCCTCCACAAGAAAATGTACACTTGGGATTACTAAACAAGGGTCTTCAGAGACAGGTTCTATTTTGACAGAATCTATTCCATCAAAGAGATTTCTTTGACATGACACATCCAGAGGTATCTCATCAGCAAGGGAGTCACAAGGTTCCTCTTTCACCTCTCTCTTGACATGAAATTCTTCTGCAGGATCAAAAAGTGCATTCCCAAAGTCAAACTCTTCTTCAGGTGCATCCACTGGTTCACTTTTAATCAAGACACCTATCTGCTGTTCATTTGATTGCAGTCCATCTTTCTCTTCTTTGTCTGATTCTAATAAACTGGGATCAACTGCAGGTTCTCTGGAGTCTGCCAAAAGATCACCAATGTTTCCAAGAACAATGCTGTTATGAGCTTCTTGTTCATTCTCCTTCAGTTCTTTCTCACCTGAAACACAATGAGTTGAAAGGTCTTCCACCAAGTGATGTCTTGACTCAAGCTTGTTTACATCCCCATTATCAGTATTTATTGCAAGTGAGGTAGTGTCTTCAATAATTGGGCTTAGCTCTGAGGTGGTCTTCTGTTTTTAGAGGTCTATCTCATGAGGTTTTTTCAGAGGTTTGGTGGTCTGTCATTTACTTTTTTCTTTTCCTTTGGTTCTGTTCGGCCATGTGTCAGCGTCTGACATGTGCCCTCATCATGATCAGTCCCCTCAAGAGTTTGATTCTGAGTAGAATCAAGTTCTCCTTTACAAAGCTCAGTTGATGATACAATAGGTTCAGCGCTAAGTCCATGTACAGACGCAATCTCTTTGCCTCTGGTGACATCGTTCAACTCCCTAGCTTGAGTCAAAACATCATATGTGGGCTGTTGCTCTGCTGGTTCTGAGTCCAATTCTGGTACACTACATAAAATATCCTCTTGCACACCATTAACATCAGTATCACTATCCCCAGTCTTTTCTTCAATGTCTGCCAAAATTTTATTTATATAATCAATTTCCTCTGCTGCTGTAGCTGGCTTGAAAGAATCTGGTGATGTACTGTTTTCTCTTACTTGTGAATCTTCCCCTCCAACTTCATCAACTGTTGTAAATCCTTTAAGATCCATAACCTGCAAGGGCAAAAAGTAAAAAAAACAGGTCTTAGCAACTGATATTGTCCAGGATAATCAAACATTTGAATATAGATTTTTTTTTCATTATGGCACATCAATATGTATCAAAGCTAACAATAAGTTTCCTCGATTCTATTTTAAAAATTAATGAAAAGTTGTAGGGGCTAACTTCACATCATTAGAATGATAAAACAAACCTCAACTTTTCCTCCGTTGTTTTGTAAAGGCTGGTGAATTCCTAACAGCCAGAGAACCATATAACATATAATTCAGTATTCAAGATATTTCTTTAAATTGACCGTCTTACAACAGATACCGCAGAAGGAAAACAAAATTTAACAAAGCAAAGCAAATTGCAGTGATGATGATCCACGCGTTTCCGTAATAACGCAATATTTCCATGCTCTTCTTTATACTCAAATTCAAAAGCATCTTGAGAAGAAGTAATCCATCTGAAAATACCAGCATACTTGGCTTCTGTGTATTACATATGTCTCTTATAAAGGAAAATAACGAACTTTTGGCACCCTCACACAAATGCAGAAATCAAGACAACCTCAACCATATCAATGCCAAAAGAGAAACACAAAGTAAATAAAATAAAATATTTTAAAAATAAGTAAATTTCTTAACAAGCTTAATACTGTTCAAAACAAGAAGCACCTGGGTGAACTACCATTCCAATGGCCAAAGGGCAAGAAAGGGCAAGTTTATAGCAACTCATCTTTATATTACCAAGAGGTCAATGAATAGGCTGACCTGTCCTCACCTGTTTACATTCTTTAATTATTCTGAAAAAAAAATATATATATATACATATATTACTATCTTTATCATTGCTAATGATTTTTGCACTATTATAATTACTATCATCATCTTTAATACTATAACATTAGCAACAATAATGACAGTAATGAACAATTTTTCTCAGAAAATCTAATCAATAGAGTAAACATGTGAGGGGTAGGCCTACTAATTCATTAATGGTGACTAAACCCTTATGGAGTCATCTATGTGTAAAAAATCATAAGACAAAACCACAGTGGGCAATGTAGGTAAAAATATACTCTCAATGTCAATCGGTTAGCACATCATCCTTAACTTCAGAATGTTTCTGGACAAATGCACAAAGCTTTGTCAGGTACAAGGTTTCCAGACCAAAATGTTGTACTATTATTTCACTGAAATGGGCTGTTCTGGGGCCGTTCTAAGATAAATACTAACATGTTTCTGATTAGTGGCTTGAGAAGAATTTCCTTTAAGGCTCTATAAAATTTGCATAATTATTTCCATATTCCCTCTGCAAGTATTTTGTTTTGATATATACATACTCTTAACCCTTTCCCAACGGGGCACTCGCTACGCGAAGACCCCAATGCCGGGCGATTGCAATATTGCATTGAAATCGTCACACTGGCTTGACGCCCCGGCATCGGGAGTTTGGCTGTGTCACACGGGTGTGACGCACCGTCGTCATAGGGTTAAATGAGCAACTAGCAGCTTGAGTCAATATTACATAACATAATAATCATTGGGTCCCAATGGGGCAAACAGAATGATTTGTGATATGCAGGTTGAAGTTATTCATCCTTTTCCATGAATAGTAACATACTTTACATAGTATCACAGTATCATCCTGGCAGACAGAGTGTCTCCTTCCTTACCATAATTAAAGATAAAGGCACTGGCCAACAATCTATAAACCTGTCACAAATCTGGCAATGAAAAATAAAAATACTGAAGAGACCTGTAAACACAA
>NW_028234413.1:33020158-33022658 GCF_977035675.1 Penaeus japonicus | reverse complement strand
GAGAGGAGAGAGGAGAGAGGAGAGAGGGGAGAGGGGAGAGGGGAGAGGGGAGAGGGGAGAGGGGAGAGGGGAGAGAGGAGAGAGGAGAGAGGAGAGAGGAGAGAGGAGAGAGGAGAGAGGAGAGAGGAGAGAGGAGAGAGGAGAGAGGAGAGAGGAGAGGGAGAGAGAGAGAGAGAGAGAGAGAGAGAGAGAGAGAGAGAGAGAGAGAGAGAGAGAGAGAGAGAGAGAGAGAGAAATGTGTGTGTGTGTGTGTGTGTGTGTGTGTGTGTGTGTGTGTGTGTGTGTGTGTGTGTGTGTGTGTGTGTGTGTGTGTGTGTGTGTGTGTATGTGTGCGTGTGCGTGTGCGTGTGCGTGTGCGTGTGCGTGTGCGCGTGCGTGTGCGTATGCGTGTGAGAAGGTATGAGTTTTCATGTGAACATGGTAGAAAAAGACTAACCATTCCATGATGGGCATTTTCACTGCACTAATATATTAAATACAGACTTGTATTTCACACCATAAGTCTAAAAAACAATAGAGAACACAAATCATGAGATGCTCAGCCAAGGCTTAACATCAATGTGACCCATCTTAGAAGGGTTTATGGTTGCAATACAGCATGTGTAAAATACTGATAGCATCTTTCATCACATAAGGAAATTATTAAACCTATCTTGCAAGCAAAATATACAAGGGGGATTGTTACTGGCCATTTTCCATAGCACTGATAGGCATAAAGGCCATGGTTATCACTGTGAACATAGAGTAACTTAGTGGTAAGTTTTACCAAACCACTTATCTAGTGTATCTTTTCATCCTCAAATTTTCTAATATAGGTAGATATAAAGTGCATTCACTACAATTGGTGTCTCCCTCCCCCCAAAAATATAAAAAAATCCCACAGGTCCAACAAGCCTGTTGGACTGGTTGGTATTGGGAGGAGAAACATAAAAAATAATAATTATAAGCATAATTGTCATTTAATATAATTTCCAAAAATCTCACAGCAAACAGCTGAACAAAGGAGTGTGCTTGATCTCATATACAAAGTCTCAATTAAAACGCTCAGGCATGTTGGCTTAGTCTATATTTTTTTCTTAGACGTACCTTCATACGGTCATGGAATATTTTTTTCAGTATATGATATCCATCACTCATTAGAGGTAAATGCATACACCTGTCTCAGCAAAAGTTAACAAACTTCAATCATGCACATTCTAGCAAAAGAAAGCTTGCATTTCTCACAGGACTTCCATTCTTGAATACAATTTCACATGAGGTGGAAGCCATGGTAAGTATTTGGCACTGAGCCACTATCAAGGTAGATTTAACCCATTGTGGACAGGTGGTAATACAATGCCATGAGTGTTTATGACCACATGTAAAGCATGTAAGGTGTCACTGCAAGCTTTACGGTTTTGCTGAGTGGTATTAGGAGTGATAGGGAGGAGGAAGTGTGTACATAGTCGTAAATAGTTTGTTTTTACTTTGTTACAATAATGAAAATGTTTAGCCAAACTTTGTACTTCTTTTGCAATAAATACATGATAGTGATGTTACAATGAACATTCAGCATATATTCCTCTATGGAGAGTAAGAGACTAAACTACTGGAAATTTTTGTCTAAACATTGTCTTGGTCATGCCCATTGCCAACAGGGCTGTTTTGACTCCAAATGGTCGAAAAGCCAAGTTATTTCAAACGCAAAAGCCTAATGCCTTAGGCTATCCACCCACACTGGCCATGGCCAAGCACTAAGCACCCGATCACCCAGCACCTGCCAGGAGGATAGCCATGACAAAATGTCTCATCATCTCACAACACAATGAAAGACATAGAAGTGAAGAATATTTTTAATCAAACAGGAGTTAAGCTGAAAAAATGGTTGTTGGGCAAAGCAAGTCACCCACATTCAACCAAACCTACTGAATGTCATCCTATAGGTCCTACATAATTCTGTCCACAATGGGTTAGGATTGTAGGCCCTCCATCATCATATCATAAAAAGTTTCAAGTGAGGTGGGACAGGAAAGAAAGAGAGAAAGAAAGAAAGAAAGAGAAAACTAAAAAAAAAAAAAAAAAAAAGGGGTTTGAGAACCACTGTCAGAATCTAGTTAACATTAACCCCACTAGCCAAAAACTTTTAGTATAGATAGCAAAAACAAATATATAGGAATGTCCTCAACAGTTAACATTAATGAAGATAACATACACTAAAATGGGGTAAATATCATAATTTATCCCAATAGTGATGCTGTTTCCAACAATAGCCACAACAAATGCGCACCACGTAGATTCTGGTAAATTAGAGCTAGGACCTGTGTCTTATCTCATCCGTTTGTGCTGAATGACGTGCTGTCACGTCATGGGAATATTTCGCCCCTGTGAGATGACGTCCTATCGCGTCATGATATCTATGTAGTTACGTAAGTACATACTCATTGCACTTGCATTTCTATATACCCATTATTCTTAACTAATAAAAAACTAATAATAATAAAAAAAAAATAAATAAATAAAA
>NW_028234413.1:33010158-33015158 GCF_977035675.1 Penaeus japonicus | reverse complement strand
ATATATATGGATATATATATTTACATATAAACGGTTAAATACAAAACACAACAATATATATATATATATATATATATATATATATATATATATATATCCGTAATACTCCTTAATTTCCTATACAAACGGTTATTGACTCAATATTAGTAATATCATCACAGGGAAAACCAACCGCATACGACAAAATGCAGTATTATCGTCCAATACATTGATTTACAAAGTAAAAGCATATACACATTTTCAGTCTCCTTTTACCACTCACCAAGACAGACTACTTTATCTCACTTCAACAACCCCCAAGTCTTCTATTCTTAACCCTGGACCCGCCATTTCTCAAAATAATATTCTAGTTCAATTCCCGACTTTGTGGTATAGCCAACACATGATCATAGTGCGGTCAGAAAAAAGGAATTTTTGAGTTTGTCAGTTTCTGGTACAAGGCATAATAAATTTCACAGGGAAATATTTCGTTTATATGCAATTTTATTCCTGTATATTTATATTAATCTGAACAATGTTAATATATAGTATACAGGATCCTTATAGTATCTTTTTTACATATGTGTAAATAATAGTAATTACTTATTGTTAGTCCTTAACGAATATTAAGGTATATTTATAAAATCAACGGCCTTAGTTACAGGTGTTTTTCCTTGCTTTCTTTAATTCGCATGGGCGTGTGAGGATTCCTAGCTTCAGAACATGTAAGATACAATAGTTGTTGCTTTTTAGGTCAATAAGTGTCCTACAAATTTATTTACAAATATTCAATCATATTTACTTCCTATATGAGTGCGTTTACGTATATGTACATGTATATATATATATATATATATATATATATATATATATATATATATATATATATATGTACACACATACAATATATATGTATATATAAATATATATACATATGTACATATATAAATAATCATATATTTATATATCCATATCTATATGTAAATGTATGTATATATGTGTATGTATATATATATAAATATCTATCTTATATATATATATATATATATATATATATATATATATATATATATATATATATATATATATATATGGTGTAGCCCATTAGAGGTATAAATGGGGAGAAAAAAAAATGTAAGTGAAGTCTGGCGTAACTTCACCTTAGATTTCCAACGCCCCAATTCGTTCTCATGAACTTGTTCGTCATTCTCAGTAAACTGGATACATGATCTACCTATATCAACAATTTTAGTTGTTGTTGGTGTTGTTTTTACCTTATTTTATATTTCTTCCTCAATTATTTATTTTGTCCTTTCACAACAGCTCAGTTTTGTCATCATGTTCCTCTCCAGTCATCAGTGCGGAATTCCGAGAGATTAAAAAGGTCAGAAGCAAAACTAGCTTGTACATAGTACCAAGAAAAAAACAAAAACAGAAATGGAAGGATAAGAAAACTAGTAAAATATAAGCACTTTTTATCAAAGATGAAAAAGTACAATAAAAATGATCATGCTGATGGGCCACTGGTGCATGGTAACAATAATGGAGGTGATGGTAAGAAAGGTGATGTTGATGGTGTTTGTAGTCATCTTCTAAAAGAATAAAACTTTTAGCTTTGAATTCGCATATTTAACAATATTTAACTAATACCCTTTTGTATTTCTAGGCTTTACTCAAATTTTCCCATACTTTTGTCTGCATCATTTTCAATTGAAGGGCCATGGACACTGTGACCTCTTCTCTGCAATTGAAACAATCCTGCAAAAGGTTACAAGACACTCTGGACACCCTCACGATGGTGTTGGTTGAAGGTCTGATGCACACGCTTGTAAAGGGTAAGGCACTCATGTTCTAACCACAACACACCTACAGTGTCTGGATCAAACACCACAACATGGACTGGAGTGTTCTGCACCCCATGTGGCCCACCATCTGCTCCTTGCCCATAGTACCTGGGGACGAGAGAAGAGTAAAGGATTAAATTTCCTTCACAGACTGCTCACAATGATATCCCAAGCTGATATACCTACAACTGGCTTGATAAATGGATAATATCAATCTGTAGAACAACTCATTTACTGTATAATTAATAGATATAAAATCATAAATACGGTGTGTTAAATCAACTCGGTCATTGTATTTATTAGTGGTAAGTTCTTCAAAAAGCTGAATTTAGCGCTTAATACTTTTAACAGCCTGTAAACATGTTTTAAGGGTATTCATAACCATTCAGAGGTATTTTTTTGCATATCAATTCAACAAGGAAAAAATAATGTACATATAAATATGCTCCCAATTAAAAAATGAAGTTTGTGTATTTTACCCTCTTATATTTATCTATAGATTACGGGTATCCAGGAAACACGTTAGTTCTTCTGGTCATTGATCCTCTGGGTTGTTGTTCACAAACTCCTTCAGTTCTGTGGTCCACTGGTCGTCCAGGTCATTGGTCAATACTCTGCTGATCCTATAGGTCGTCTAGAGCTAGTCTACGTGTCACATGCAGTTGTTGTTCCTGCGCTGTCGCCATGTGTTGGAGAAGACAAAATTGCGATCTCTGTCTCAGAAAGCGCCTGTAAAGACTTCTCAACCCAAGCAAAAATGGGGGAAGAAAGACTGACAATTCGCTGCCCCTAAACCATAGAGACACCAGAGCCCCACGGCCGGATTCGCGTACGCACTTCCATCGGTAAATTCACTGATAACTGCAGTTACACTTGTATACAGATTGGTATTCATGAGCAACTTACTATTGGAGTTATTATCGTAAATTTACCTGCAGTCGGCAAGTCTGCTGGTGACTACAACGACTCTCTCCTCACACTATATCTCGCTCAAAAGTCAAAATTTAAGGCGACATTTTAGTTTGTGTCTACATTTGCCTTGTTGCCATGTTTAGAATTATGTATATTCCAACAGGAACATGACAAAGATAAGCAAATTTCACATGAAACAAAAGAGAGAATAATGTTCACGTAGTATTGGCCATGTAATGACTTCTTGATAAATAAACAAAGGAAGAAATGAGTATCTAGTGTTCATATTCCCCCATGGGAAACTGACCTAGATGAGAGCCAGGGAATGTATGCACATAGCTCAGGGTATCCTCAGGTGATGGGTCAGTTTCCGTGGCACAGACAAGGCACAGCTGTGAAGCCGAGCGAAGTACTAGCACAAAGCAAAGGAAGGAAGTAGAGACTTGAAGAGACCTTTGCATGTTGGTTCGGCTCTGTGATTCAACACACCTCGTATCAGTGAGGGAAATAGCCTTTGGGTACTATCAACCCCAACATTTTACGAAACCCACGATTAAACAGATGTAATAAAAAAAAGAAAGTTATGTCCTTCCTCGTGCATGATGTCCCACTGATTGCATCCAAAGAGAAGTCTGCTAGCCAGGGTACCCTCAGAATTTCAACGGATACAAAACAAGGGCTATAGCCTTTACCTTCACTAGGTAATCATGCTACACACACACACACACACACACACACACACACACACACACACACACACACACACACACACACACACACACATATATATATATATATATATATATATATATATATATATATATATATATATATATATATATTCATGTCAGTCATAAAAGAGGTCACTGTTACTTAAAAGCTCAAGTTCATAAAAACGTCAGGGTTGAAAAAAAAAAAAATCTTCCATGCACACAGATGTCTGCAGTCATAAAAAAATGCGATAAAGGTAAAGGTCACAAGATTGACCATGATAAAGGTCAGGGTAGTTCAATGGTCTCAAAAAGGTCAGGACCTCAAGATAAGGTTATAATAGGGTCAAGGCTGCAAAAATAGCAACAAAATTTCAAGCTCACTAAAAGGTCAGGGATGTAAACATTAGTAACCATAAGATCAGAGTTGAAAAAAATTGGCCTCAAAAGGTCAAGTTTATAACTCATCTTCATTCATACAATTCTTCCCTAGACATTCAATAAGACGAACAATATATCAGAAAAATTTCATCGCACATTATAGTAAAACTTTAGATGTTTTCAGGTTTTCTAAAACTTTAAATGCTGGAGATGTGTGCATTAAATCAGCCAGCTGCAATTCCATGCACATACCTGGTTCCGGCTGTTTGTGTGACAACTTCAAGTATATTTTGTGAATTATTTCCTCATATTTGTTGCCACATATTATCAAGTTAAATAATATGCAGAGTACCTATTTCTCATAACCACATTTCATACTACTTAAAGCCTCCTTCACACCAAACTTGTTCTCAAAACGTCCTAGCCCGTTCTGTTAAAATCGGAAATCGGACTAAAGTCGAGTTAGAACGCACAAATTTCGCCATATAATGTCTCCAATACATTCCTACACATCAATCGGTATGTCCATCTCGTCCTCATCCTATATGCACTACGTTCGAACGCACTTCAGATCAGGTTAAATTGCCTGTTCATCTCGCTCGAACACAGTTTCCACACACTGCCAGCCGAACCGGGGACAGTTCAAACCCGTTCTAATTCATTCACAGTATGTCAAACCACGTTCTAACTCGTTAACAACTCGTTCCTAACTCAACTACCTCATTCTACCTTGTTCTTACTGTATCTCAATCTCGTCCCTCCCCAGTACATACAATTCATACTTGCAATCGCGACCTGCCTCAACGGGTACAAATATCCAGTATATTCCTGTCCTCAGTTCTGTTCAACGCTTCAAGCTGTGGGGACCAAGTTGGCCATCATCACATAGCCTCCTTATAATCATCACGACACCAATGGGAAGAAAAGGCAGACAGGGAGCCCATGGTAGGGCTACCACCACCAAAAGGTCCCCAGACTCAAGCACCTATGAAGCCCATCCAGATAAGCCCCATCAGCCGAAAAGTCGTGATCATCCAGTCAGGGCTCCACAATCAGCTGATGATAATGTCCAATGGCCAATCTTTTCTCAAGTTTCATCCAGTTCCTGACCCATTAGGTTCTTGGACTCCTTCTTGCTTGCTCTACCTTCTTGCTGTACTCTTGTTCTGATTCC
>NW_028234413.1:32995158-33000158 GCF_977035675.1 Penaeus japonicus | reverse complement strand
GAATACACTTCTGCTACATATTACAAGTGTACTATCTAATTATTTTTTTATAGAGTTCATGACAACTATTCTACACTGTCTAAAAGTACAGGAACGGAAGAGCCTGCCTTGGACTAGTTATATTTTGTTTACAGTGTGTCTACCATGACGTCATAGTGACGTAAAAACAAAATACGTCACAGGAGTGTCTTAATGAAGATTTGAGAATTAATTATGGCCTTACTTGTATTTGAATAGTTTTACAAATGGTAATATGCATTCGAATTAATATATCATAGGATATACTGTAATCTTTCAGTTACGGCTGTTACATGAATATAGATCAGAGTCGGGCAACCTTTTCATGCCGTGGGCCAGATGAGATTATTATGATAAGGTAGCGGGCCACAGGTCAAGTGAAATTCCCAGCATACAATACATACATACTATCACCACCACCACACCACCACCACCAACACCTTCACCACCACCACCTCCACCATCACCATTACTATCACCACCACCACACCACCACCACCACCAACACCAACACTGCCTTCACCACCACCACCTCCATACATAAGGCTAAGAACCCTGCTTTGCTGACTGATGGGACTGACAGAGGTGTGAGGATATCTTTGCTACCGTGCAGAGAGTGTAGGTGGCGGGCCAGATTCAATGGTTGCGGGCCAGATGGTAGAAGCAGCTCGACTCTCGCGGGCCAAAATACAATGTAAAGCATATTTTGCATCGCGGGCCAGCATATTTTGCATCGCGGGCCGGATTTGGCCCGCGGGCCGGAGGTTGCCCGCCCCTGATATAGATTGAGGTAGATTAGGAATAAGTTTCTGGTAAAGAAAAGATGTTGGGGGTACATCAAGATTTGTAAAAATAAATTATGAGTAAATTTATTCGTGAATAGTAATTTAAGAATAAATTTGTTGTATGGTAGTAAATGAGTGCACAGGGGGCATTTTAAGGATGAATTTTTGTGTAGAACAAAAGTAGATGAAGGTAGATTTGGGGTAAAATAAGCCGATTTTCAAGTAGTTTAGAGTGACAAAAGTTTGTACTCTCATTATGTTTTCATGTCAATTATTGTCACCATCAAGCGTAAATTGTAGCCTATACAAAAGCAAACTTCTATTTCATTCTCTCTTTAAAGTTTTTGCGTATACTTGTCTTAGCTAACCTATATAACTTGTCTTGAACAGTTCTTCCATTGCTAAGAAACTGATAAGCCCATGTTCAGTGTATGCGGCTATCTGATATATTCATTAAAGTGTTCAAAGTTAAACCCGCGTTTGGTATTGGTAGAATGGAAGTAAAAGTTTTAAGAATTTCATAGGCCCGGATACCTCAACCGACCGTATTATAAATTTGGAATTCGAATTTCTACAAATAAAATTCTGTTCATCAGTAGAAAATAAAACTAATATTCGTTTGTCAGGTGCTATTTTCCACAGAAATCAGGCAAAAATCTGAGAAATAAGAGCGGCATTTTTTGCTGGACTTTTCAAACAGATATCATTTAATATTTGTAACGCAAGGTCTCAACCCTCGATATTTTTAATTGTATAGGAGAGTGACTTTAATGAAAAGTGGGTGTGATTCCGTTCCATTTTTCCGCCAGGGAACTGCATATAAAAGTACTCTCTATCCCTTGTATATAGCCCATGAAGAAGCATATGCACAAAAGTAACTTTTGGGCCACTTCCCAAAGGTAAATTCACTTATAGCAAGGCTAGTCTGCAACCATTATTTTTTTTTTTTTTTTTCAGAGGAGCTCGCAAACTTGGTAAGTCGCCAACAATAACGATACAGAGTAGGCGGCCATGCTGTACTTCGATGGCCTCCATGTTGCACATTTTAGCCATGCAGCGCAAGGATTGGAGCCTATTCTTGCAAAGCAAATAACTAGGTTGCATTCGATAGATATGATGCACATGTAAACAGATGTGAAAGATAAAAAATATAAGTCACTTAAATAAATGCGGAAACAGTGATATCCATTGCTGAGACAAAAGTTGACAAAATGAATCAGAATCAAATATTTATCTGTAGCCAAAAAGAATACTAGGGGATATAGCCCCTTAGGAGGGCCTCTTGAAGAATCAGTCGGTTAGTATAATAATACAGTCAATCATTGTATATTAGACTAATACAATAATATACATTATCAATTTTATATACAATCACATACACAAGGTTAAAACGAAAAAAATACTGATATAAACAATGTTAATATAGGTGTTCGTAAGCATCATTGTTATGGTAATAACTACAAGTTACAGTTTCACAAGGTTACATTTCCAGTAAGGGTATAAAGGTAAGCCAATCATTATGGGGTACATATCACTGATGATATTTACATTACTGAATAGAAAGGAAAAGGGGTATAAAAAACAATATATATATATATATATATATATATATATATATATATATATATATATATATATGTATCATTAAGGTCTTAATTGTATATGAACAGATGCAGAATTTATATGAAAGGAATTATGAAATAATCATAATTAAAATCAAATTATTGTTATCAAATACAATGTGCACCTCACATGATCTGACACGTCTCTAAATTCCAGGGCCACCCTGAGTGCCTGCCTGGGGTCGCTTGGAAGGCGGGGCTTCGAATCTTGCCCTTACCGCCGTCGGCCAATCGCAGTCGAGTCAATTCGCACTTCATCCAATGGACGAGGTCATCCCTACCCTCGAAGTGACCCTGTATCTTGCCTCAGAATAGGTCTTTAGATTCTAGAGAGAATTAGATCAGACTTCGTGTCGAGAAGTCCTCTCCCTTCGACTCCTCCTCAAGGATTCCAGGAAGATATTGTTTAGTGTCTTAGTGACTTATTTCATATACTGTACATTGTCAGTGTTTCCTTAGTGTCTTCCATATAACTATAGCTCAGATTTTGTCAGCTTTGCGATAGGCTTAGCTTCCCCCTTGCTGTGTATATATCGTGCCCCTTTCCTATAAATAATGTTATATATATCTTGAGTTATAATATATTGTTATTGTTTTTAGCTACCGTGTTTCACATCAATCTTTGATTTATTATATGGGGGTATAGAGCAAACTATATACCCATCACATATATATACATATATATATATATATATATATATATATATATATATATATATATATATGTGTGTGTGTGTGTGTGTGTGTGTGTGTGTGTGTGTGTGTGTGTGTGTGTGTGTGTGTGTTAAATGTGAATATGCTAATGTATCATAAATTTGTTTGAGGGATTTAACAGTGAATACTTTTCTTGTTTATTTAGAAGAATGACAGTGCTAAGATATGGTGAACCCGGCAGAATCAAACAAGTTACCAATACAAATCAAGAAAAAAATATTCATGAGCCTAGGAAAGCATTATAAAACGTACCTATAGACCATACAAATATATGTCTCTGGAACAGGATTGACTCCCTTGGAAGTATGACATACATACAAAGACTTCATTGAACTAATTGAGAGAAATTCACTGAAGCCAGTACAAGACTTTATAAACTAAGTACCTGTACATGTTTGATAATACGGACAAGATTAAGGATGGGTCCATCCTACAAGGTTCTACAAATACAGGTAAAGCAATGCTTATATCTCCTTCTAGAGGGACTCCATCCAACAACCATTAAAAAAGAAAGTGAAGGTGACAGGTTCCAGTTTAGCAGACTAACAACATCGATAGTAGTACTGTACGAGGAACCAATGATAACACAAACCAACGTTAATCTCTGCAAGTCTATACTAGGAGGTGGACGAATGGAGACAGATTTGAAAAATGAATCTCACCAGACAAAACCAATCCTACCATTGTTGATAACAACGAACCAGGATATAACACACAACAGAGAGGATATGGACGCCAATGCTAGAAATAGCAGAATCCTCTGAATTAAATTAAATTTATGGATAACCGACAACCTACCTGACAACTCATTATTCATGATACGTCACCCAACAACAAGCTGGACTTTCGTGGAGGTAACTCTAAGAAGAGAGTGAGAAGAGAAGGCTTCTGATCGATGGAGGGTGCCATAGATAAGTTGTGTCATACGTTTTGTCCTTTATTATATAATCGGAAGACCTAGTTCGAATAAAATTCAATTAACCACTCATCCATTTAACTCGTCCAATTACAGATGAAGCCATAGGAGATAACCATGGAGTAACGTTCGACCTTTACGTCTATGACAACTATATAATTCCATCGACAAAAGATACTTAACAAGAAGGACCAACCTAAGGAAACAACCCGATAGACGAATACAACTTTACACTCAGCAGTTAACACGTGTACAATGTACATGGTGCAGTTCTACTGGTAGAAAAAACACTCAAAGAGTCAAAAAGAACTTGACTTCCTCACCGAAATAAGTCACTAACTTCAGGGTACTAGATTGTGGATGGAAAATGAAGTTTACACACTCAGTGTCATATACAGAAATAGCAAAAGTGTCAACAAAGAAACAAGTAAAGAGAAATGAAGTAGTAAGGGCTTCTTCGCAGAACACCCAGAGTTTTATACCATACGGAACCCAATGGCATATGGAAATGGACATGTACTATCAACACTCAATTATACTGATGTAACACCAAATCAATACCACATGTATTTAAGATTTTAAAAAAAAGTTACTGACCATCGGCCAAGTATTTGCAAGAAGATGGAGAACAAGTAAATGGTGTAAAACAACACCAAACCTATTCAAATTTACTAAGGTCGGAACTGAACCAAATCCCTGTAACTATATGTTACCAACATCAGAACCTGGACAAAATTGGGTGCTATACAATTAAAGTGCCATTAATATATACATGGAAATTGTCTATTTACATCCAAGATGTTAAGACACCCAGTACAACTAATATGGTTCGATAAACAAGTAGGAAATGGAACAGAAACTGACACAGAGATCAAAGCAAAATATGAAATTGACCAAATATATAGAAGTGGATGACATTAGAATCTGATATAGGATATAGGCATG
>NW_028234413.1:32962658-32972658 GCF_977035675.1 Penaeus japonicus | reverse complement strand
ATGGAGGTCAAGGCAAGTCCATTTTAAATTCTATTAGTATTTTGCTAGTTAAGAATTCAGCAGACTGACAGCCTTCCACTTGTAAAAAAAATAGATTTAACATGGATAAGATTGTTACATTTAAGTGAGATATATATTTATTTATAAGATTAATTTGATGAAATAGATATAAAAGTGGTTATATCTCACAGATTTTCTTCCTTTTTTAGTATTGTATGTTTATTAAAATTGTACAGTTTTAAGGTTTGAATTTGTAGGCAGGCCACATTCATTCCATTTATTTCAGAAAAGTAAAAAAAAGAAAAGTTAAATATGTCCTATACTTTTGTGAAAATGCCCATTTTTAGAGAAGTGATATGAATGCAGTATTGATATGACTAGTGCCTTCTGAATAAAATGAGACCAGTCCTATTTTACTCATCCAGAAATTGCAACCTGAGCAAGAGTAAAAGAAGGAAAGTAGCCTAATTTCCACCTCAAATTTCATTTTTTTTCCCTATTGTGACTGTCAGTAGAAAAACAGATAATGAATGACTTTGAATAATTTATTTACAATAACTACATCTTTCTTCATTAGTTACTTATATTCCTTAATTTCTGACAAAATTATTCCCCCAAACTGTATGATAATGTCATAGGTACAATTTCAGCATTTTATGATATTTAGTAAATATTTTTTAAAGAAATGTATCATTTTTTCAAAAAAGTAAATTACTTGATTAGTGAAAATGTACCTTAGGACCATGGTTTAAAGAGAAATTTTAATGTCTTATACTATATAGGAAAGCATATTCAAACATACAAAAACTTACTTGGGTCTACACATTGTCACTTACTTTAAGGGCTTCATTTAAATGAACATATGTATCCTCCACCAAAAAAATATCTGCTCACAAAAGTGGTACATGTCTCATCCATTCACAATTTGAAACAGAAGAATCAAATACCAGCTAAACCTTACATGATAGTTTTTTGTTTGTTTGGTAATGAATAAAAAGTAAGACCAGTAGTAGGAGCCTAATAAACAAATAAACAAATACAGAAGGCAGTGATCATGCAGAAGGAATTCAATTGATTTAGTGTAACCATCTTATCTCTCTCTCTATTCTGCTTCCTCCTTTTCCATTGAATTCACACATAAATATTTTATTCCTCTTTATACCAACAGTTTGAGTCTGGGTGTATGATAGGCGTGAATTGGGAGCCCAGTTCAGAAAGAGATGTTGAAGCCCCACTCACGCATTATGTCCTGTTCTCAATCAGTCTTGACAAGAATCCTCCTGAGTGTGTCTGTTTACCTGATATTGCACCTCATCCATGCTCCCTTATTCTGGACAAGGTTGGTTTTCTGTAATCCTTGATTTTTTTGCTAGAGACACAGTACAAAGAGCTGTTTCTCTGGACTGGGATATTAATGCACACTGCCTTTTATATATGATAATTTTCATGAGTTTCTTGCTTCCAAATTTCTGTTTCAGAGGAAAGGTCAGATAAGACAACAGTGCTCAAAGCCTGATAACCATATACAGGCCTTGATAGAATACATTTCCAGCGGTAATGGTACAACATCAGGATGGGTGAATAGACTGAAGATGATATTTTTGAACGAAGTACTAGAGTAAGTAATTAACTGAAACATAAGTACTCCTTTTTTACATATATTATGTAAATGTGTGTGTGTGTCTGTGTATGTATGTTTGTTTGTTTGTTTGTTTGTGTATAGATAGATAGATAGCTAGATATTTATACCTCTCTTAATTAATGATTTACTTAAAGACCACACAGTACAGGGTTACATATTTTATCTTATGATAATTATATTGTAAAAAAAAATAAAAAAAATAAAAAGTTCCATTCCAACACATAAGCTTAATGTTTGTTTTTCCTTCCAGTTCAGGAGCTCTGCACCGGCCACTGCTCATCCCAGGACCTCAGGACATACCAGAAGAGCTCTTCATGACAGATGGAACACTCCCCCCTCAGTTGATCACACCAGGACTTTTTAAGGGTTCCTATGGAGGCCATGGCACTGAGTTAATTTTGTTCAAGTACAAAGATGAGAATGAACTTCATGGGGTCAAGGTGAGCCATCTAATGAATATGAATATATGAATAATGAGAATAAGGACTGAAATACATTGTGCTTGAATCCTCATGCTATCATTTTGAAGTGAAAGTAAATCCAATTTTGCTGAACATATACAACAGAAATGGAGGATAGATTTTCTGTCTTTCTTTATCTCTCTCTCTCTCTCTCTCCATCAGTCAGACATGACTAATAGTTGGGATTACTTCATCTTAATCTTTCTTTTGATATTCACATATGCATTTTATTAAGAAAATAGTTATCAAGATTTTTTGTAGTGATCAATGTCATTTTTGCCTTTTACTCCTTTCATCCACTGTTATTGATGACCTCAGTTAACCTGACCTACAGCCATTCATACCTCTCTTTTTACATATAAATTGTGTAGTGTATACCATATTTACCTTGCTCTGCCTGATTGATAAGGTGGGATCACAGATGGTTTGATAGCTAAACATTATCCATAAATGTATGAGGATTTTCACTATTTGTTTGTGTTACTCTAGATATTGGGTATTTCCGGGCTAGAGCTTTGATAAGTTTTATTTTTATGAAATTCATAATACAACCTAAACCAATTTTTTTCCTTCAGGTAACTGGGGATCCAAATGTGTATGCAGGGAAGATTTCAGTCAAAGTATCGCTTAGATTTCCCGTCCAACCTCTCACTAAAGAACAACAAGTATCCTATGCAAATCTGAAAAGGATTGAGCCTAAGCAGAGTAAAGAGCCCATCTCAAGCATAAAACCACAACCCTTTGTTCCACCTGATGGCTTTGATCTCCGTGACACAAACCCTCCAAACAGATGCAGGGCAAGGTGAGGAACTAAATTGGCACGAGTTATTCTGTCATATGTCGGCTCTTTAAGGATTTTTATTATTATTTAGCATATATATGTCTAATATTTTATCTTAAATGGTTTTATTATGCTTTAAAAAATGTAAGAAAAAAGGTACAGAAAACAAAAAAAATAAAATAATAAAAAACAGTTAGCTGCAAAATAATGCAATATTGGTTTAAAAATTCTTGTATGTAAAACCCAGGAGCAATGAGCTTCAAGTTTAAATCATATTCTTTAAATTTTCAGATACCATGGTTTTGGTCAAATAGCATTTGAAGGATATCAACATCCCAACTTCATTGAAGTGCACATCATGGTGTTCAACAATGATCTGCTTGGAGTTGCCTGGATTACTTTAGAATCATTCAGTCTGTTTCAACGCGTAGAGAAAAGTTTTACTCAGAATTTCCTCCCAGACCTTGAAAGTGTTGTATAAGTTGGAAAAAATTGTATTTGTTGAACCGTACTCCACTTCTTGCTGAATGTTTGATTCTTTTTAGCAATCTGCCATAATTGCTCTTTGGATGTTCAGTTTCTTTCCCATTACATGCATCTGATGTACAATAAGTATGGCTGACTTTGCATAAGCAAAGAAATTTACATCAGTAATAATGGCAACTTGTTCCGAGAATTAAAAATTGATCAGTCAGTTGAAGATATTATTGTATCTCCTTTTATATATGATTATATACTTCATCAAACTTTTGTTCAGTTAGATACTTTATAGATTCTGTAAGAATTTTGTAAAGATTATCTCCCCGTTTGTCACAAGAAGGAATAGGCATATGTAAGAAAAAGTTTTTTATATACTTTTTAAGAGATGGGCATCTTAAAATGTGTTTTCTATTTTTCTCTAGACTTCTGGTATGAGTCTGTATATGATATAGTAGCATAATGATAGTAATTGGCATTTGTTATGATAGGGCATCACAACTGAAGGAATAATTAGAAAAATGCATTAACCCGTTAACGACGGATGACAAGATAACACGTCTAGTGGTTTTTGGGCTACACGACGGGGAAACGGCGTACTTTGTCTAAGCGGGGGGCGGGGAAGAGCAAGCGCGCGCTCGCGGCTTCGCGGCTAGTGCGGCCGAGAATCCCGACGTGTTAGGCTTATGCATTCAAGAGTCCCGGAATTTTGGTCTATTTAAGCCGGATTGGCCCCGTCGGGAACGGGTTAAGAACAATTTCACTAAAAGTTCAGTTATAATGCTTTCGTCTCAAAAAGACTTGTGAATTGTGTTGCATAGCCAAAGCTTTTAGTTGAAATAATTTAATCTTTACATAAGAAATTTTATAAGCTTATCCAGGTGTGAATTGTTTATGGAAAAGTCACCATGGATTGTGAGACTATTCCCCAAAAAATGTATAAAGCTTTAAGTCATGATCATCAGGGAATGATAATATATGTAATTAAAATTCACCTCGATAAAGTTAGTTGTTTTAGTGGTGGGACCAGCTTGTGGACGCAGCTATAATTTTTCACAGACAATGTGTGCAGTGAAAAAAAGTGTATTTTTTCTCTCTTAGTTTGGTCATGGATTAGGTTTAGGGCCTATCTGACTCCTGTCCAAGAATTCTTTGGGAATCCAGAATCCAGCACTGAGTAATCTTTCAGCAATAGAATTACAGCTGAAGTGTATATTTTGCATTTTAAAAAGAACTAGCATTGATGATCATATACATCTCTTGAAAATGTCAGCACAAACACACTTCTGCACATGTTTGTTGAATTGAAAGAGAGTACAGTTCATGCAAACTTATTTTATGCATATATGATAGTATAAAGATGAATAACTAGAATGTGATATATAAAAATTAAGAAACACTTAAAATCTATCCATTTGGGTGTGCATATGCATGTGCCTAAAATTGTTTGCCCATAAATTTTTATATTAAATAAGTCTTTGTGTTTCATTTCTCTTTTTTTTTTTTTTACTATAAAAGTTTTAACATTTCAGAAATATTATAAAATATAAAATTGTGGCAACATAACTGATGAGTCATATGTAATAAGATTATTATTTATTTACCTAGTATTAAAGTAGAGGACACTATATTCTAGTTAATAGATAAGGATTAACCTCTATCAAAAACTGTGAAAAAAGTTGAAGAATATATAGAAGCATTTATAAAAATGTTCATTGATTTTCTTTCACAGAATAACTAAATAGTGTTGATTTACACACCAACCAAATTTCAGGGTAAAACAAGTTACATACCCTGCTAGCCACTATGAACTTTTATAATACCTTTATTTAATATTTCTTAAAAAATATTTTTGTTCAAATACTGAGGTTTGCATATGACATTATATTACAATCTAAGGAGTAAATAACCTTAAAAGAACTCATAAAACACACATATAACTTGCAATATTTTATTGAGTTATAAAAAGAAAACAATAATAATAAAAAATATATATATGCTTGTAGAAAAAAATACTGTGATGATTGATTGAAAGCGCAGAATAAAAACATTTACAATGGAGTCTGTATCTGGGGGAGGGTTACATATTTATATATGTATCTGTATCTTTGTTTGTATGTGTAACTCTTAAGTGAGTGGGTGTAACTGTGTGAGCCTACATATGTTTGTGGGAATGGGCATGTTTATTTATTATTGGAAGTTACAATAATCAAAATGCATTTGTGCAATATATCAGGTTAATTTCATACAATGAGCTATCAACAATCTGATTATATATGCATCAAGTTTAAACACTGTGGGAGAATTTATTGCCTTTGCCTCCTTTCCTGACTTAACTCATGAATATGAATTTGCTTGGACAGCTATAAGCGTGTGAATATGACGAATGAGAGTGGTATAACCCACTCTTGGAATGTACAAGTACCTGTATCACTGAACCTTTACCCGGGTGTGGAGGAAGTATATACATACACCAAAGATAAAATGCCTAAAAAACAGAATTTAATACTATAAGGTATGTTTATGGATTTTTGTTCAGCTTATTTCAAATATACAAATCTGTAAATGCATTAACATAATTTCATACATTCAAATAACTATAAAACATTTCATAAAATTCTCTACCTACTGATCTTGCAAGTAATAAAGCACTCCCCTTTTCTTTATCAAAATAATCAACAGAAAATAATGGAACTGTGATAAAAATCAGGACACTCCAACAACTCAGTGTAATGAATCCCTTTAAACCTTAAAATCAACCCTAAAAACACTGGTAAATCATTAAATAGGTGCAATACAATTTTCTTCAAACTTTCCAACTCTATCTCATATTGAAAAAAATCACACACTTCCCCATAGGATTATTACACCATAGAAATGTTTTTCTTGGGGGTACTATATGTCTTAAAATCTTGAAATAACCATTGACTTCTATGAATCCCTTTCAAGCTGGATTTCATGGCTGCACGAGAAAAAAATACCTGAAATTCCATAGACCTAAACACTGGAACCCTATAGGAATAACTCTTAAGCAATAAAAATGCATACCTCAGTGTCAATTGCACCAAAAAACAAATCATGATAATGATTACAAAAACAATAAAACTAACACTGGAAAAAAATATATATATATGTATCTATAAACTTTCATATTCTAGTTCTTGAAAAATGTTGCAACTGAAGTTACATCTGAACTATTTCATTCACATACTTTTCTAATACTTTTATCACAACCTAATATTGTTACTTCTGAATACTCTCATCACAACCTATGATTAATACTTCTGGATGCTCCAAAGCTAAGACTATGAACAGCCATACAAGACTCATTAGGCTTGTATCATGCAGTTTTATCTCTTGCAAATAAAACTGATTATATGCTTCAGATTTTGCACGACCTTAACCCATTGACAATGAGTGTCATGAAATATCATGGCTGTAATGGCGCTAGCTTCAGGCTAAAGCGTTCTAAAGTCACCCTAAACCTGTGTTTTGTGATGGATTTATGGAAAAATAATCTTTAGGCTAGTCTGTGCTGCCCAGAGGGCAGAGAAAATATTTATCCATCCCTCTAATTTTAACCTGTGCCACTAGCGTCATAGACCAGGTGCCCTGTCCACAATAGGTTAACACTCAAGCATTTGAAAAATATATGTAGAGTCAAACCACAGAATATATTATAGTTATCATTACTGCCATTTTACTTCAAATAATCAAAATCAAGAGTAACTTTTCTCACTAAATGTATTTTACAACACTACACTGTGCATATCCTTTTCTGTAATGACTCATTTATTGTAGCACACATACTCTTAGTTATAGAAATCAGTATCACTATATTTGATAGAGATTATCAGTTTAACCATGAGATTTCATTCCTTTCCTTAATTTCTTTAAAAAGTCTTTTTTCAAAATTTTGAGCTTGCATTTATGCATACACTATTGAGAATAGAAAGATTTTGATGTTTATAATTGCCCTAATCATGTAAAATGTATTTTTTGAAGCTAAATAAATTAATCCACAAAATCATATATAAATTGAAGCACATACAGAAACATATGGAGCAATAAATAAAAGCCAAAGGCTACATAACCATCCAGGTGCGTAGCAAGCAGTTGATGGGGGCTCATGACACTATGACCAGCAACAAAATTGACATCTTTGGTATTCAATTCACCCAGGCCTACCCAAAATCATTGGGTTTTAGAGAAAGTTTTCATAATAAAAGATAAAAACTATTAATATTTTTTTCAGAAGCTGATTCTGGATTTGATAGTACAATTTAATGCTTACATATGTACTGTATTTACAATTATGCAAATAACTTTTTTAAAAATCACAATATTGTATTAGGAAATGTACTTACAATAATCACATAACTCATTAATGCGCAATGATCTACAACAACATCCAAAGAACTTACTTTCATCTTGTCAAGGCACAATATCATCACCTTTTAGTTCCAAGTTTTTCTTTTAGCTCCCACCCAGAGTGCTGTATTCCAGCATCACCTAGGTCAATCTTCACTCTTTTTTTCCATTCTTCTTTGTATTTTGTATATGTATACATGAAGCCTCCTATGGTGTTTAATATAATGCCTGTTAAGAAAAAAAAAGTTGGTACAAATTAATGAACTAACTGTTTAGACATCATCAATAGAATACTATCATATTTACATATCCTTTGTTACATATATCTTCAATTACACATGTACACAAACACACACACACATACACATACACACATACATGCTCTCATACTCATACTCATACTCATACTCACAACACACTACACTACCCTACACCACACCACATGACATCATACCAAGCCCCCCCACACAGAAAAAGGCAGATGGGCAGACAGACAAACAGACAGACAGACAGACAGACAGACAGACAGACAGACAAACAGACAGACATTCGCACGCATATATACATGTCAACTTACCAGTTATATTAACAGGATGAAACACTATACCCCCAAAGACAAAAAAGCCAATGACTGTTTGGAGGACAGACTTGATAACACCAACAATAGAGGTAGTTAAGGCCGAGTTGAGCATCGTGCACAGGAACAACGAGAAATTCAGTGAAAGGCCAAATAGTAGTAGCAGCAGCAAGACCATTAGAAATCTTGTATCTGTAAAATATACCAGATAGAAGAAATAATTAGTTCCTTCACAGGCATTAACCCATTCACGCCGGGGCCATTCCGGCTTTGCACGGTCGCTATACCGAGGTTTTCAAACGCATCATCCGAACGCTTCGAGATTCTCGGGCGCACGGGCCGCGAGCCTGGGCTGCCCGCTCGCTCACCCCGAGCGCCGGCCTTGGCCAGATATCTCGTCGGCGGCGTCTGACGCGAAAACCACGGAACGTGTCAGCACGTCATCCGGCGTGAGTGGGTTAACAAGGAATTTGCTAACTCTTTGTTTCACAATTTTGACACCATCCCAAATGATCATGAAAATGACTAGCATTCCTACACAGGTAAACAATCGAAGCACAATATATATTGTATATATAAAATGATTGAACTATATATACACTGTCTAACTTATCTTATTTTAAAATGGGATTATAAGATACTAAATGGTAGAGGGTAACTAAATCATAAGCAGACGTCAAATATGTAAATTTAGTGTTAAGAACTTTGTACTTATGAAAAAACAAACAAATCTACTAAATGAGGAGAAACAATAATGAATCTGAAAGACAAATCCTTCATATTTTTCGCATATGTTACACTAAAAACAAAAACTTTGCAAATTCTTATCGTAATAATTTAGTATACTTAAAGATGCCCTTACCATTGAGGTATTTAAAATCTAAAACTTTGTCCACCTCTCCAAGGGCAAAGGTCAGGAGCATGAATGGAGTGAAGGAGATGCAGCTGTTAAGATGAAGTATGTGTAGAGGAGAGAACTGGTTTTCTCCGCATTGCTGCACCAACGTGAGGTATGTTGCTTGCGTCACAACACTTAAGCTTCCCATAGCATAGGCAAACCCCTCAAAACTGGGGTCAGAGAACCCTGTGCAAAAATAAACATGAAGTGAAGTTATTGTATCAAGTGCACGCATCTTAGGCAGGGGTTCCACTAGCCTTATCTAACCCCAGTCAGGAGTCTAGGAAATATCTCTAAAATGAATCAGTAGTACTATGATTTAAGAGTGTGGAACTGACTCTATTCACTCTACCTCTAACTTCTGCATCAAAGACAAACTCACCGGCTATAACGCATCCAAATGTGATGACGAAGACTGACGTAAGAAGCAGAGGTGACGGTAATGGCTTCTTAAGGTATACAACTGCCAATACCAGGTTGACTAGTGGGGTGCATCTCTTCAGAGCTCCATACATTGGAATGTTCATACCTTGAGAGGAACTTTAATATATCATTTGCATTTAAGTACATAGCTCTTCCATTTATTTTTTTATTGTTTAATGAACAGATTATTCCAAACAATTAGTCTTGCAATATTACTAGCTTATCAGTATAATCAAAGTCAAGGCCATGATCGATTACCAAACAATTCTTACATTGTTATTATAGAAACCAGAAAGACAACATTATGACATTCCAACTGAAGTACACAGCTTCTGTCAAATGCATAACAAAAATTTTTGATGCCGAGAAA
>NW_028234413.1:32910158-32922658 GCF_977035675.1 Penaeus japonicus | reverse complement strand
ACTTGGATACGTTGGTGAGGAGTGGAAGAGGTTATGAACGAGGAGGTAACTTCCAGTAAACTATAATAAGCATACATGAAAGAAGAAGAAGAATATATATATATATATATATATATATATATATATATATATATATATATATATAGAGAGAGAGAGAGAGAGAGAGAGAGAGAGAGAGATCAAGAGCCGAGAGCAGAGGCATAGAGAACCCTGCAAAGGCGCCAAGCGTTGACCATGGGAAAGATCCGAAGAATGTAAATCCCCCGAATCAGAGGCAGAAAAGCGTCGCAAGGGCAGGGGCAGGGGGAGGGAGAGGGAGAGGGAGAGGGAGAGGGAGAGGGAGAGGGAGGGGGAGAGGGATGGGGAGGGGGAAGGGGTTGCGTGATGCGTCGGTGGCACAGTGGAACCCATGAACCAGCGGAGGGAATCAGTGCGTGAAGGCTGGATTGTTGGCCATAGGTGTCATTGGGGTGGCATGTTGGCATAGGCTCGTGGGGTGGGGATGGTGTTTGGTCTCGTTTGGTCTAGATTTGGTCTAGATTTGGACTGGACTCTCAAAGCGGCGTCTGGTCGGCAACCTTGAATGGTTGTTTGGGTGATGGAGTTGTAGGACTGGATGGGCTAGTGGTGAGATGACTAGTTGTTTATAAAGTTGCCCGTGTTAGATCAAGGTATTCTGGCCTGGGTTTACCGTATGTAATGATACGCCAGAAGCATATGAATTAAGGGACAGACACACAGCTGCGGGGAAGGCAAAAAAGAAAGAAAGAAAGAAGGAAAAAACTGAAGCAGAAGCAGGGGCAGGGGCAGAGATAGATGCAGAGGCGAAGAAGGCAGGGGCGAGGGGGAAGAATTTTGTGATTAACCTCGTACCTCTTGCGAATTCTTTGAGTTTATCAGTGCGGGTCTTTGCCTTTTTCTCTCCTGTCTTCTCTTTTGCTTTTCTAATCTTTTCTTAACTTTTCTTTGTTTCTTGTCGATTGTATTGTTTGATTTGTTTTTGTGTTTTTTCTTCCCATCTCCTTGAACCCAGACATACGCGACCGCAGACCCACTTTAGATACATTCCACAATAATCCAATCAGGCAAGGCATTTCCGTATCACCTCCTCCCCTCTCCACTATTTCTATCAATCTATCTATTAATCTCTCTCTCTCTCTCTTCCTCTCTCTCTCTATCTATCTATATATATCTCTCTATCTCTCATCCATCCATCCATCCATCCATCCATCCATCCATCCATCCATCCATCCCCCCCTCTCTCTCTCAGTATTTCTTTGTTTCTCGTACACTAATATTTTCATGCATCCACAGATGCATATAGAGGGAAGCAGAGAAATAGACATAGGAAAAGATAGATAATAAGAGAGAGAGGGAGAGAGGAAGAAAGAAAGAAAGAAAAAGAGAGCGAGAAATAAAGAAAGCAAGAGCGAGTGAGTGAGTTGAGTGAGTGAGAGAAAGAGGAAGATAGTTGCGGTAGTAGAGTAGCGGGATTTACTTATTTTTAGTCAATAATAGTGGGAAAATTTCGGGGAGAGGTCGAAAGGTGGAGGTGAGTGCATTGAAGGAGAATGGGCGCGTGGCCCGTCCTTCCTATGCGCGGGAGTGAAGCAGGTGAGAGCTAGGGGGAGGGGAGGGGAGGGGAGGGGGGTAAGTAGGGAATAGAGAGAGAAAAAAAGAGGAAGACGAGGAAAAGGGGGAGAGGGGTGGGGTAGAGATTGGTAAGAGGTGATAAGGGAAGGGGAAAGGAAAGGAGGAATGGCCCACTGGAAGTTAAAGTGATTAGGGTTGTGCAGGGGGTGGGGATATGGGGGGGGGGAGGGAGATCAGCTAAAAAAAGGAAGATGGTACGAGGGGTACTTGAGAAAGGGGGGGGGGGCATGGGGGGTTAGAAGGGAGGAAGCGGAGGAGAAGGGGGACAGTCAATTGGGGAGGGGGGGGGGGTAGGGGACGGGCGCTCAGGAAACTGCAGGGTCATGATTCGGTCCACTACCCAGACGAGATCAACTTCGTTTAAGAGGGACGGGAGAGAATGAGGCGGGGGGGGGGGGGGGCATTGGGTGTGCCATTGTTTACATTCGGAGGCTTGAGAAACATTCAAGAAATGGTGTATCTGCTCCTTCCACTTGTTTACACTTCTATCTGGTAGGTAGCCGAAAAGACGAAAGACAGAGGGGAGGAGACAGAGAGGGAGAGGGAGAATGAGAATGAGAATGAGAATGAGAATGAGAATGAGAATAGTAGGGAGAGATAAAAAATAATACAGAGAAAGAGAAAGAATAATGAAAAGAGAGAGACTGATTAACAAAGAGAGGAAGAACAATGGAAAGAGACAATAAAAGAACGAAAGAGGAAGGATAATATAAAAATAGAGAGAAAGAACGATCAAAGACAGATTGAGAAATAGGAATTTCAAGAACATTACCGTTCTCATTGCCTACGAAGATTATACCTGTTCTCTCATTTTTTTTTCACTATAATATTTTAAAGCGAGTAACGGTTGGGTACGCATGGAATGCAAGTTGGATTGGAATTTTCGATACTGCACACGAAGTTGGTGATAAATGCGTAGGGAAAGCAATAGGGTATTGTGGGTATGATAGATCGCTTATATAGGAGAAAAAAATGTAAAACAGAGATAAGATAATTCATATACGTATTTTTCTTATAAGAAAAAGGTGGGGGGAGGAGTGACAACGTTTAAAAGAAATCAAGGCTTCTTTCTCACTGAGCGTAACAAAACACTGCGCTGACATGTGAGACCTCTCCAAACTCGGTGCTTTCAACAAGAATCTGCTGTTAGGAATGTAGGTGCGTGCGTTTGAGGTGGGTCGATTGTTTATGCTGATGTTTGTTTTTAATTACCTTTTTTGTTGTTCCTGATTGATTCACATGTATATTTTTTTTTGCTTACGTCGATATAGATTGGTTGCAACTTGTTTTCCGCCTCTTCGCATCTGTAGTTGCAGCACGCGTCATGTGTGTGTGTGTGGGGGGAAGGGGGTTGTTGCACACGCGTCTGTGGTAGAAGTGTGTTTGAACATTACTTGGCCCTTTCTCTCTCTCGGAATGTCTGTGTGTATCTATCTCATGGTCGGTCTTTCATATACACTGCTCTTTCTGTATCCCTTTTCTCTCCCTTCCTCTCCATTTCTCTCTTTGTCTCTTCCTTCCTTATGTCTTTTATTTGTCTCTCCCTTATGTCTTTTCTGTTGCTCTTTTCCCGCTGTCTGTCATTAGTCTCTTTCAGCCCTCTTTTCCACCCCCTCCCCTCCCCCTCCCATTGCAAATGTGCGTGCATGGTCCTGTACGTGATAAGCCACACACGCACGCAAATCGTACACGTGTAGATGGGGTTGTTAAACATTCGTCTGCAGGGAGCGTCTCGACGGAGGCTCTGCGAAGCTCCGCGAAGCTCCGTGAAAGTTAATTTAGACATAGTTTGCATTCTAATTCCCTTAAGGGCCATTCTTGCGGTGTGGGCTCGGCTTTTGTTTTCCTTCTTCTTGTTTCTTTTCGCGTTTAGGGGTTTGGGGTAGGGGTAAGCGGGGGCGGTGCGGTGGGAAGGCCGTGGGTTGGAAGTCTTTGGGAAGTGGAGTGTGTGAAGAGAGGAAGGAGAATAGAAGAAGAGGGAAAAATGAGGGGAATAGATTAGGAGATGATGTATCAGAAAGGATATGAGTAAGATAAAGGAGAGTGAAGGGGAAGTGAGGCGAGTTGGGAATAAGAGAAGAAGAAAGGAAAATTGGTTAGTAGAAACGGGAAGCATAAGAGAAAAAATACGAGAGAAAGAATCCATGGGGAAGGCAAGAGTCGATGAAAGAGGACATCAAGAGTAGGAGGAGGAGAAGAAGAAGAAGAAAAAGAAAAAGAAAAAGAAAAAGAAAAAGAAAAAGAAAAAGAAGAAGAAGAAGAAGAAGAAGAAGAAGAAGAAGAAGAAGAAGAAGAAGAAGAAGAAGAAGAAGAAGAAGTCGAATAGGGAGGAGGTGGGAGGGGCGAGGGAGGGAGGGGCGAGGGGGGGCTTCAAGAACAAGGGAGAGAGGAAAGTAGGAAATAGAAAGTTTGATGCAAATGAAGATCGACGGATGTTTTTCCGGTCGAAGAGAAACACGTGGAAGGAAAACATAAACACCTTTCCTTATCGCCTTATCGCCGACATTGGACCGCTACATTACCGTTCATTGTTACGAGAGCCCTACGGCGCTGGATCCGCTGGAAGACGGGTGTGTGGGCGGCGTGATTTTGATAGTCGCGGGCGTAGGTGATCTATGTTAAGATTGACGGGTCATAACCTTTTAGAAAGCTCTTTAAAGGTTTGTATATGTGTTTTTTATGAGAATGATCATTATTTTTTTATTTTCAAACATTTCTTGTTACCTTTTCACCCCAACATATTTTGTGTAGTTCTCGCACAAGTGTCGAGTGACGACAGAGTTAGACCTCGCAGTGGTGTACTCCTCGAGTGGACGGGCACTTGGGTGTGGTGGTAAGGTTGCAAGCACGTCCCCGAATGCATGCACACGACTCGTTGCGGATGTAGTTGTATATGCAAGCAACCTTCATCTCGGTAGCGACGGGGAGGCGTGCGTGCGGTGGTAGGTACGCCCGTGCAGGAATGCTGCTTTTACACGTGACTGTGTGACTGGCGCGTGACCGTGTGGGTGGGTGGGTGGGTGGGTGGAAAGGGGGGGGGGAGAATAAAAGGAGGAAGTGTGGGAGGAGGGGGAAGATGATGATGAAGATGAAGATGAAAAGAAAAAGGAGAAGGGGAGGATGAGACGACGATGAGGAAAAGGAAAAGGAAAAGCAAAGGGAATATAAGAATAAGAAAAGACCGACAGGTCCTGTTTACTTATCACCTCAACATTCAGACATCTTGGTATCTACAAGAGGGAGATGGCATCACGGTATTTACAATGGGAAGGTGGGAGAAGGACGAGAGCGGAGTAGGAGGACGAGGATTTGTGCAAGTAATGGGTCTGAGATCAGCTTAAAGGAGACGTAAAGATTGCGAAAGGGAAAGTAGCAATATCAATTTAGAAATGTTTTTTTTAAGATGACACTTATATACAACCACTTCTCTCGCATATCCACGCACGCAAAAAATACGCACACAGTCACATGCCGACACGCACACAAACACAAACAGACATAGGTACGTGAATATGCAGGATTGCAAATGCTAAGTTGTCTATCAGTCTGCCTCGTTATCTTTGTCTCCCCTTTCCCTCTCCTTCCTCCTTATTCCTTGTTTGGTGACATATTAACATGTGGTTTTTGGTTACGTCGTGCAACCTGTCGATAAAGTCCAAGCCACATACTCGTACCAGGGAAAAATTACCTTTAAGAACAAGACTTGCGGTTTGCGATACCACATAATGACGTCTCACCCGATATGCCTGCGTTTATTTGTTTATTAATTTATATGTATATATTTTTTTTTAGAAAGCTTCGGGGTATAAGATTTCGCCTTCGTTGTCCAGCTGCGTTTGTTGACAGATGAGAACGACGGAGAATTGGATTCGAAAGTATCTTGCGGCCTGTTTGAAAAGACTCTAGACGTCACGCTGTCTGCTGCTTTTTTTTTTTTTTGGGGGGGGGGGGGGGAGGAGTTCGTAGGGGATTGCGGGGGTATGTTTTAGTTTTTATAGAAGTTGTGTTTCGTTCTTTCTCTTGCAATGATTAATTTTCAGGTGTGGCGTTTGACGTGCGCGGGATGAGGGGTTGTGATTGTCCGTAATTGGGTTGCTCAGACTGGGGTGCGTCTGTGGCAGTCGGACATCAGTCATCTTGCCAATTTTTTTTCACGCTTCGTTCTCTTGCTTATTTACCGATTCAAATCCTTTCTCGCTTTCTATCTCTTTCACTTTCTTTATTTCGCACTTTCTCTTTCTTTTTCTTTCTTTCTCCTTTTCTCTCTGTCTCACTCATTCATTTATTTATTCATTCACTCACTCACTCACTCACTCACTCACTCACTCACTCACTCACTCACTCACTCACTTACTTACTCACTCACTCACTCACTCACTCACTCACTCACCACATCCTCACTCTGTTCACTCACACACACACAACACTCTCACACACACACACAAACACACCAACACACACACACCACACATCACACACACACACACACACACACTACACAACACCTCACCACACACACACTCACACATCAACACACACTACACACACTCACACACACACTCACACACACACATCACCACTCCACACACACACGCGCATCACACACACACACACAACACACACACACACACACACACAACCCACCACACACTCACACACACACAACCACCTCACACACACCACACACAACACACACACACACACACACACACATCACACAACACACACACACTCACACACACACTCACACACACAACTAACCACACACACACCCATAACACACACTCACTCACATACTCAAGTCCACTCACTCACTCACTCCACTACTCTTCACTCATCCTCTCTATCTTCTCTCTCTCTCTCTCTCTTCTCTCTCTCCTCTCTCTCTCTCTCTTTTTCTCCCTTCCCTCCCCCCCCCCGCCGATCTCCTTCTTCCTCTCTCTCTCTCTTTATTTTTTCTCTCTCTCTCTCTCTCTCATCTCTCTCTTCTCTTCTCTCGCACTCCTCTCTCATCTCTGTTCTCTCTCTCTCTCGGTCTTAGCTGTCGCTCTCTGTCAACTCTCTCGTCTCTCTTCTCTCTCCTATCTCTCTCTCTCTCTCATCGCTCTCTTCCTAACCACTCCTCTCTCTCTCTCTCTCACGAGCTCTCTCTCCTCTAATTCCATCTACTGCTCTCTCAACTCATCTCCCTCATCTCTCTCTCTCATCTCTCCCTCTCCTTCTCCTCCTTCTCCTCCCTCCTCCCTCCTCCCTCCCTCACTCCCTCCTCAGACTCCTCCTCCCTCCTCCTTTCCTATCCCTCAGTCCCTCCTTAACTCCCCTTCATTAACTCAATCACATCAATCACTATTCACTACTAATCACAAACCCACTCAACCACCGACCGACCCGTCAGTCTGCCAGGCAGTTATCTTCCCGCAAACCTTCAGCCACTCTCTCACGTAGTCACAAGCTCACTCAGTCACCTCATCAGCTCCCATGAATGTTTTGTAAACACCGATTTCATCATTGTGACCCTCCAACACCCCCTTCCCATTGTGTGCTGGCAGATAAAATTAATCCAGGATTTCCTTTCATGATGTGTTATCCAGTGTATCCGGACCCGACCTCACTCCATTAACTCCACATCCCTCCCTCCTACATTAACTACATCAAATACATCAATCTCTCTCTCAGTCACTTTCTTGCTCTACGTAGTACTAGCACTCCAAGAAGTCTACACTCAAGAACAATCCAAAACCAATCTACTACGTCGACAAAGATTCAGTGAAAGGATGGTTTGAGGAAAGAATAATCTAAAGAATATAAATTGTATAATGAGATAGATTAGGAAAAGATGATCGAAATTGATTTGGTTGGGTAAATACGGGATGATTGTGTAAATAATAAAACAAAAGAAAATTGTGGAGGATGTGTTTGATGAAATGTTGGAAGTTATGGTGGGTTAAATTGGGGTGAAGTAAAAGATATAAAAAGCAAATATAAAGATAACATAAGATAGTTAAAAATAAAATAGCCACCACTCCCTGTGATTTTGGTGTTAGTGGGGAATGTGATTGATTCAACGGCCGTGAATTAAATGTTTTATCTGTTTGTCAGGGCGGTGGTTGACGTGGGTAGGAAGAGGAGAGGGGGGGGGTGGGTGATGGGTAGGAAGGGATGAGAGAGGGTGAAGGAGAGAGGGTGAGAGCGAAAGGAAGAGGGAAGGGGAGAGGGGGGAGAAGGAGGAGAAGGTAGCAGGAGAGGAAGAGAGAGCCAGAGGCGAAAAAGGGAGAGGAAGGAAGGGAGAGGGAGAGGGAGAGAAAGAAGGAGAGGAAGAGGGAGAGGGAGGGGGATGTAATGACCAAAATAAACATAACAAACAGTATACCGAGTTGACGAAAACCTATGCTCACGAGACAGAGTTACAGAATAGTTAGGCCTATTCTACTCACCTTCCGCTTAGAGGAAGCCAGAAAATGAAATGAAACTTGGCCTTGAACTTAGTGACAATTTTAGGCTGCTTGAAAAAACAACAAAACAAAAGATGAAAAACCCTGTTGGACCCTCCAAAGTCGTAGTACCGGAAGAAAGGGCGGGATTGGTGTTTTTGTTGTTATTACTGTTTTCTTGTTATCGTTGTGATAGTTATTTTTTAAATAATTTATCATATTATCGTGGTCTTCCTTATCATTTACTTCATTGATTTAATTGATGATTACCATCGTCATTCCGACCATCGTCATTCACCAACACTACTACTATTATCCCTTCATTGTCACTGAATCTAACCCAACACTCTCATCTGTGATTTTGGTGTTAGTGGGGAATGTTATTGATTTAACGGTTTTGAATTAAATGTTTTATCTGTTGGTCATGTCTTAGGAAGACGTGGGAAGGGAGAGAGAGAGGGGGGGGGGGTGAGGGTGAGTGGGAGAGGGAAGGGATGAGAGGGAGTGTAAAGGAGAGAGGGTGAGAGCGAAAGGAAGAGGGAAGGGGAGAGGGGGGGGGTGCGATAGGAAGGAGAAGTAGAGGAGAGGAAGATGAGAGCCAGCGGCGTGAACAAGGGAGAGGAAGGATTAATTGGAGAGGGGATGGAAGAGAAAGAACGGCTTGGACGGAAGGGAGAGGGAGGGGGATGTAATGACCAAGATAAACATAACAAACAGTATACCGAGTTGATGAAAACCTATGGTCACGAGACAGTTAGAGAATAGTTAGGGCCTATTTATCACTTGCGTTAGAGGGACGCAGAAAATGAAATGAAAGTGGCCTTGAATTAGTGCAAGTATTAGTGTTGCTGTTGACCCTCTAAGGGCGGAGGAGTGTCCGAATGAAGAGGGGGGGGGGGTGTTTTTGAGTTATTTGTTTTCTTGTTATCGTTGTGATTGTTATTTTTTAAATAATTTATCCTTTATCTGGTCTTCTTATCAAAGATTCATGATTTAATTGATGAGACCCTCGTCATTCAGACATGTCATTCCCAACACTATACTATTATCCATTCTTTTGTCTTGGATTTCTATGTTGTGATGTGGTCGATGTCTCTAGCTTCAGTCGTCCCATGTGAGCAAAGGGCTCGGCATGTGTCCTCTATCCCTTTATCGTTGACGTCGAGGTTAAGCGAGCGATTGTCAGCAGGTGAGCGGGATATCTTTGTTATCTTATCGGGCCTCTGCTGTAATGGCTTTGGCGTTTTCAAGGGTTTGCGGGACTGGCTGACGGGGCGACGCTCGCGTTTTGTGGGGAGGAGTGGGAGAGGAGTGGGGAGGGGATGAAGAAGGAAGGAGAGGAGAAAGGGAGGGTTTGGGGGGATAAGGTGTTCATGGAGGAGGAGGAGAAGAGAGGGGGAAGAAAAAGAAGATGCGATGGAAAGAGAGAGAAAGAGAAGTAGAGAAGGTTGGGTAAATAAGAAGGTCAGGGAAAGTAAGAAGGGAGCTGGAAAAGAACGAAGATACAAAAGGGGAAGACAAAGAAGAGGACGAAAAGTAGAAGGAAAGAAAATTTGAAGTGTTCATGGAAGATGATGGAGGAGAGAAGAAAACGAAGATGCAATCTAAGTACTAAAGAAAAGAAAGAAAGAAAAAAAAAAACGAAGACTCGCATCAAAATATCGGTCTTCGTCAGCAGACTCGCTTCCTCCGTGTTACGTCTTAACCACGAGACGTCAAGGTGTTACGCATTTCAGATTCGGGATTGTTAGGCCTACATTCCTCTTCGATCCCTGCTTTGTCTTGTCTGCCTCCCCGTCTTATCTCTCCCGTTCTCTTGTTTTCGTCCTTGATTGGCAATACGCTTTTATTGAAGGCGTTGTTATGTGTCTTATATTGGTGCAGTAATAAGACGTGCGTATCAGTGTTATGCCCTCACATATATTAATGGTATTACGATAAATGTTACTTTGAGAACAGACGTATGGGCGTAGTGGCGACATGAGGCAGTGGGTGGGGAGGGGAAGGGGACAGGGACGGAGATGGGACTTTTTTTTATCTGACTGTCGATTTTGTTTGTTTTCTCCCAATACGACAAAATCTCGGAATTATGCCCAATATTTTAAATTTGTTCACTTTTTTTCTTGAGCCTCTCATGTTCTTCCTCTATTTTTGTTATATGAGATTTGTTCATTAGTTAATCAAGTTATTAGCAAGTAAATCTGTTCGTAATGAAAGGGCTTTTTTACTCCAACGTACCAGAAGCTACTCGCATTTCCCAGTGTCGTATCTTAACAGATTTTTCAACCACCTCGGATTTAGGGATTTTTTTCTTCTTCAAAATCCTGGATTTATAAGGTAAGGGAGGCGTGGCCAGACTTTGGGGTCTTGTTTGATGTCAAAAGGGCACACCCCCGTCTAAAGAAAGCGAAGTACCCCTTAGTGCCGAGGGCAGTGTCGTGGCACGAAATTGATCCTTTCAGTTCGTTGTTAGAGGAAGTGCACCTGAAAGATCTTGGTCGGCAGCGTCGAGGAAGGTTTAATTGATATCGTTACTGCCGTTGGCGTGGCTGTCATTGTCTTAATCATTGATTTTAAGCGTATTTATGATTCTTGTAGTTGTCATTGTCATTTTTATTATCGTTTGCTCTTATAACCGCGTCTAGTGCACCTGCTAGAACAGCCACAGCAGCTGCTATTGTACCAGCATACGACCTCCATGGGTACTGCCATCATCATCACCTCCATCATTTCTTTCATTTCTACAATGCAAAAGTTCTTTTATCGAGATCATTATTTGGAATAAAGTTATGTCAAAAGATGATAGATTAGGTAGATCGATAAGGTCAATAGAAATAGAGAAATAGAGAGATATGGATATAATTGTATAGATAGATAAATAGAGGAGAGGGAAGGATGAGAGAGATGAGAAAAAGAGACAGAGATAGAGAGGGAGGAGGAGACAGACAGAGAAGGAGGAGGGGATAGATAGAGAGACAGAGACAGAGACAGAGACAGAGACAGAGACAGAGACAGAGACAGAGACAGAGACAGAGACAGAGACAGAGACAGAGACAGAGACAGAGACAGAGACAGAGACAGAGACAGAGACAGAGACAGAGACAGAGACAGAGACGGAGACAGAGACAGAGACAGAGACAGAGACAGAGACGTGACAGAGACAGAGACAGGACAGAGAAGAGAGGACAGTGACCCGAGACAGAGACAGCGACAGAGAAAGAGAAACAGAGACAGAGAGACAGAGACAGAGGACGAGGACGAGGACGCGACAGAGACAGAGACAGAGACAGAGACAGAGACAGAGACAGAGACAGAGACAGAGACAGAGACAGAGACAGAGACAGAGACAGAGACAGAGACAGAGACAGAGACAGAGACAGAGACAGACAGCGAGAGAGCAAGAGAGGAGGAGGAGGAGAGGCCTAGACAGAGAGGGAGAAGGGAGACTGGGCCTGAGCCTAAGAATGAGACCTAGATTTATTCTCGCCAGATTTCCCAGAATGTCCCATTGTTTCAGACATGGTCCTGACTATGTAGTGAGTGGTTGACCTTGTCCTGTGTTAGCTTGGCTCTCCAACTGTGACAGATGAATGACGCGCGGATGAATGACGTACGGATGGATGACTTACTGATGGATGACTTGACTTTGTGATTTTGATATAGGTTGATCCGATATGCTCGTTTTTTTTTTTGTTTTTTTGTTTTTGTTTTGTCACATGTTTTCAGCCACTTTGTTTATGGCATTTGAATCCCCAAGGGTTAATCTACTTTTTAATTGTTCATCATTATCAGTAGTGATTGCACTTTTGTCATTATAGTATCGGTATTATTTATAGACGTGTAGTCAGTATAGATGCCTTGTCAGTGTCGTTATCCTTATCTCCAAAATTATTAAAACGAATCGATGAAATCACCGTAATCCTTGGCAGCGATGACATACCATCTTGTTGGAGAGTCTTACCTGTTGACGCCACCATCATTACAAGAGGAAGAGGTGGGCTGGGAGAGAGGGAGGGGCTAGGAGAGAGGGAGGGGCTAGGAGAGAGGGAGGGGCTAGGAGAGAGGGAGGGGGTAGGAGAGAGGGAAGGGGGTAGGAGAGAGGGAGGGGGTAGGAGAGAGGGAGGGGGTAGGGAAGAGGGGGGGGGGGGAAAGGAGAGAGGGGGGGGGGGGGGGGGAGAGGGGAAGGGGGGGGGGGGGAGGGGGTGGGGGGGGGGGGGGAAAAAAGGGGGAGGGGGGGGGGGAGGGGGAAGGGGGTGGGGAGGAGGGGGAGGGGGGGGCCCTGGGGGGGAAGGAAAAAGGGGGAAAAGGGGGTTTTTAGGGGGAAGAGGGGAAGGGGGGGAAGAGGGGGAAAAAGGGGGTAGGGGAGGAGGGGGGGGAAGGGGGTTAAGGGGGGGGAAAAAAGGGGGAAGGGGGGGT
>NW_028234413.1:32900158-32905158 GCF_977035675.1 Penaeus japonicus | reverse complement strand
CGTTGGTAAGCCTGAATTTGCCTAATCGGTGGTCAGATTAAATGTTCTGTATCAGTACTTATCTAGGGAGGGTGATTACATGATAACGGATAGAAAAAGAAGATTGATTGCGTGTGGAAAAATGTGATGATGAGGACGTCAGGCTAGTGTTTCGTGTGCAGTGGTGAGGAGAGGGTCGGTCGCCCTTCCGTTGGTTTTGGTAGGTGGATTTTGCCTTTCATCCTACCTTCCTTTCTCTCCTACCTTCCTTCCTTCCTCCATTCCTTCCTTCCTTCCTTCCTCCATTCCTTCCTTCCTTCCTACCTCCCACCTTCCCTCGCTCCCTCCCTTCCTCCTTTCCCCCCTTTCCTCCCTTTCCTCGTTCAACACCTTGACTTACTGTGTTGTAAATAGGAGATACTCAGTAATTCGTGGAGTGCAGAGGAGCAGTATTAATCAGTGAACGGACATTGTTTGATATCGAAGTGGTCGAGTTCGTTCACCGACACACTTTCAAGCCGCACAGTTCGACCAAACTGATCTAATTAAACTATTAGCAGGAGTACAAATGGCGGCGAAGCCTTCAACCGAAGCGCCATCTTGCGTTCTCGATTGCCCTCACGTCTGTCTGCTTGGTGTATGGATTCGGCCTCTCGGCATGGCTGTCATTAATCAATGGAATGGACATTTTCCCGTGAAGTAATAAGGCTTCTTGAGCATCCAAGGGTGTGGTGAAGCAACGAGATGAAAAACAGGCATTATTGCGGCGACGAGAGAAAGGTTGGCAGCCATGTAACTGATCGTGGTTTCGATGTTGTTATTCTCTTTTTTATCACCGCGAGGAAATATCCTCTTGAGTTGCTGGTCGAAGTCTATGACATTTTTTCTTGGCAAAAGTTCAAGAAGGCATTTTGCCAAGAGATTTAGTATAACCTAATTGCCGGTGAATTTTGGGATAAATAAACATATCCAACATATCTTTTCCTCTCATAGTAAATCACGTTGGGATAGATAAAACATTCTCAGAAGCGCACACGAAAGATTGTGGATGTTTGATGATATAGGTGTCTGATTTAAATCAATGAGCGATTAACCTGTCGTAGACAATTTGTTTTAAAAAAATAATAATAAAATAGAAAAAAAAATGTAGACTTACTCCGGGAAAGCCACTCATGTTTGAAAAAAGTGAACGCAGAGTGATATGTAAAGTAAACACGAGAAAAGAAAGGCAGGCGAAATATAACGTGGAAATGGTTCGTTTGTTGGAACAGGTGATTGATCGTTCGACAGACCAGCGGAGAGCGTGACACGGGAGCTGAAGGAGGAGGCCGAAACAAATAACTTCGGCTTTTGGCGTTGGAAAATACTTACGAGGGGAAAATGTAAGAGAGTTTGAAAGATATTCTTGTACAAAAATGAGGGAGACGCCAGAAGAATATCGAGGAAGAAAACAATATAGGAAAAGATAGAAAAGGTAAAACAAATAAGAAAAGCTAAAAAGGGAAAGAAAAGCTTACAATAGGAAGTTGTTAAGCACAATGGAAACGGAACGGTACAAGAGACATGAAAGAAAATCAAACATAAAGGAAGTGAAGAAAGAGAAACTAAACACACAATTCTAAAAACTTAAATTAATCTTGAAGTTGTAAATTAAAAAGCAGCTCGCCATCAAACCAAGTTTTGATTTATGTCAATGAGCTGTAACTGCTTAGGATAAGCAGTTCTTGTACAGCCAGTGTTAAGAAATTTTGGTGACGCAAAGAGCCCTAGTCACAGATACAGATGTTTTGTGTAGCAATGAACATTCCCTATGAAACTGTTTAATTATTGCAAATATATTACAGTTAGAGTTGATTTTTGTCGTTGATGATTACTTGATGTTCCGTGTAATTGGTAAATTCTAGGAAATAATTACTACACAAGTTGCAAGTTGGTTTCATTGAGGGCATTGGAACGAATCGAGATAGCTTGAAGGAAAATTACAATTGCGATTTATCTGTGTTATTGTCGTTGTTGCCTTTTGGTTCAGTTCGTGTCATCCGATGGAAGATCCTAAGATTGCCTCCCATGGAATATTCCCTTATCAAGCCTCTGTGCTTAGATTCACTAAGTACGACTTTTGTGGTACCTCCCCCCCCCCCCACACACACACATGTATTTCTTTCCCTGCATTTGGTTTTATTCTCATTCTTATTGTTACTATGTTTACTTTTTATTGCCCTTCTGAGATATTTGAGAGATTTCATAATAAGTATATAAAGAGACCCCAAGACAGTATATGAAGAGACAGTGTACAGTATATATTATGTTTCCGGTTACATGTCTATACCTGCGTGACGACATCTTTTGGAAATTTAATTACTTGCCGAAGTAAAGTGTTTGTGAAAGACTAGTTTTCCCCACATGTCTCCAAAGGTAGATCGTATTATGTAGTTTGTAGCAAAGTTCCTTCAATTTGTATGGAATAACTTAAGAAAATACACCTCTTCAAGCTCAAACAGACAGGCAATAACATGCTAAGAATTCATTTCAGTAGTATATATATCTTAATCCAACGATTTTTGATCGGAGAACAGCCGTCATTGATCGCCAGGAAATTCTTGTGTGATACCCGAGATTGCTGATAAGGTGAACCTCTGACAGAAAACACGCGATCGTGAGATAAACCGTCACTGTACTGTGATGAAGTCTGTTGTGGTGAAATGGGTTGCGGTTGGAGGTATAGTGGGGGGGTGGAGACAGGTGAAGAAGAGGGGAAGGGAGAGGAAGAGGGAAAGGAAGAGGAATAGGGAAAGGGGGAATGGGAAGGGATAGGATAAGGAGAGGATGGGGAGAGGGAGAAATAGTGGAGGGAGAGGGAAAGAAAAAGAGAGAGGGATGGGTAGAGAGAGAAAGAGAGAGGGAGGGGTAGAGAGAGAAAGAGAGAGAGAGGGGTAGAGAGAGAAAGAGAGAGGGAGGGGTAGAGAGAGAAAGAGAGAGGGAGGGGTAGAGAGAGAAAGAGAGAGGGAGGGGTAGAGAGAGAGAGAAAGAGAGAGGGAGGGGTAGAGAGGGAAAGAGAGAGGGAGGGGGAGAGAGGGAAAGAGAGAGGGAGGGGTAGAGAGAGAGAGAAAGAGAGAGGGAGGGGTAGAGAGAGAAAGAGAGAGGGAGGGGTAGAGAGAGAAAGAGAGAAGGATGGGTAGAGAGGGAAAGAGAGAGGGAGGGATAGAGAGAGAGAGAAAGAGAGAGGGAGGGATAGAGAGAGAAAGAGAGAGGGGGGGTAGAGAAAGAAAGAGAGAGGGAGGGGTAGAGAGAGAAAGAGAGAGGGAGGGGTAGAGAGAGAAAGAGAGAAGGATGGGTAGAGAGGGAAAGAGAGAGGGAGGGGTAGAGAGAGAGAGAAAGAGAGAGGGAGGGATAGAGAGAGAAAGAGAGAAGGATGGGTAGAGAGGGAAAGAGAGAGGGAGGGATAGAGAGAGAGAGAAAGAGAGAGGGAGGGATAGAGAGAGAAAGAGAGAGGGAGGGATAGAGAGAGAAAGAGAGAGGGAGGGGTAGAGAGAGAAAGAGAGAGGGAGGGGTAGAGAGGGAAAGAAAGAGGGAGGGGTAGAGAGAGAGAGAGAGAGAGAGAGAGAGAGAGAGAGAGAGAGAGAGAGAGAGAGAGAGAGAGAGAGAGAGAGAGAGAGGGGGGGGGGTAAAGAGAGAGAGAAGGGGGGTAGAGAGAGAGAGGGGGGTAGAGAGAGAGAGGGGGGTAGAGAGAGAGAGGGGGGGTAGAGAGAGAGAAGGGGGGGAGAGAGAGAGGGAGGGGGGGGGAGAGAGAGAGAGAGAGAGAGAGGAGGAGCGAGAGAAGAGAGAGGAGAAGAGAGGAGAGAGAGAGAGATGCGCGTTGAGAGAGAGAGGGAGTCGAGAGAGAGGGAGAGGGAGGATAGAGGAGAAGAGGAGGAGGGGAAGGGGAGGAGAGGGAAGGGAGAGGAGGAGAGGAAGAGGGGAAGGGGAGGAGAGGAAGAGGGGGAGGGGAAGAGAGGAGGAGAGGGAGGGGAGGAGGAAGGTGGAAGGTGGAATGGGGAGAGGAGGGAGGTTGAGGGCGAGGGCGTGTACTTGACAGGCTGCATGTGTCGTTCTCTTTCCTCTCGTGTGATTCCACGTGTTTGTCTGTCAGTCTATCTATCTGTCAGTCTAATTATGTGTCTGTGTTTACATGTGTGTTGTTGTTTTCAAAGGCACGGCTGTCCAATAAAAAGTGTACGAAGAGAAAGGTATTTGTACTAATCGTAAAGTTTTTTCTTCGCGACCTTGCTCCCTTAAGCCCTTCGATCCATTGTGTACCTCGTTTGTTTATTGTCTTGAAACCGTGTCATTATCGATGGTCCGACTCGGTGTTGAGGGGGAAGGGGTGGGGGTGGGGGAGCAGAGGAAGAGAGAGTAAATGTGTTTGTGTTTGTGTTTGTATTTGTGTGTGTGTGAGTGCAAAGGGGAAGGGTAGGGTAGGGTGGGGGTTAAGAGTATGTCAAGTTTGCAGTCGTTATTGCGTCGGATGTATAAGTTTGATATTGCATCCTGTGTTTTGTTCTTTCGTTGTGCTATTTTGCATATGTGGTGCTAGGCCTTGCATTTTCATGAGGGGGGGGGGTAGCAATGAGGGACCTCTCTCATGCAGGGTCATGTGACATATGAATGATTAATGAGTAATGTTGCAAGGTGAATGAGGTGGCTGTTAACCAAGCTCAGGTGTGCCCTGGATTGTCCGCGGAGTGATTGCCCACAGAGGCGGCATGTCTGATGTCCGGCTTAAACCAAAGTCTGTGCCAGTGGCGGAGAGACAGAGCGCCACCGAAAACCGTAAGAGACAGGAGCCGAGCCACACCTCAGACGAACACCAGAGCCCAAGAGCCAGACCCATAACCACGGGAAACCACCGACCTCTTTGAATAACGCGATGGGAAAAGTCGAAGCCAGAGCCACAGCTTGAAGTTCAGGTCGAAGCCAGGGGCAAGACTCGCGGGCCCCGAGCAAAGCCGTTATCGCAACCCCGGTTCCCGACGGCAGATAAC
>NW_028234413.1:32890158-32895158 GCF_977035675.1 Penaeus japonicus | reverse complement strand
GTATCCTGTGCGATGAGTAGGATGCTCAGCTGTATGGCGTGTGGTTTTTGTGTACACGTCTCTAAGCGTATGTTGAAAATCCTTCATCTTCAAGGTATATGGTATATGTATTTTGATATATATATTTTTTTATCACCATAGGCATCACTGCATCGCATACTGATTTGTACATGTGTTGCTGTTTTTGTTTTTTTCTTTGAGTGCCCAGATGATGGTTTATTTGTCTGATGGGTACTTGCAGGCTTTTAGTGAAACCCATGATTTTTCTTGTATTATTGGCGATAATGGCAGTACATGTATAATAATAATAATTATTATTATTTTGATTTTGATTTCTATCATTATTGTGATGATGATGATTATTATTAGTTTTAATTTTATTGTTATCATCATTATTAATGTTAGTGTTATTATTAGTAGTAGTCGTAGTATTAGTGTTATTATTATTAGTAGTCGTAGTATTAGTGTTACTATTATTACTAGTGTTGTTAAAGTTATTATTATTATCATTATTATTATTATTATTATTATTTTTATTATTATTATTATTATTTTGTTATTTTTTTTATTATCATCATCATTATCATTATCATTATCATTATCATTATCTTTATCACTATCACCATCATTATCTCATTATCATTATCATTGTCATCGTCATTGTCATTGTCCTTATTATTATTATTATTAGTGTTGTTATTTTTATTGTCATTATTATTTTTATTTATTATTAGTATTATCATTATTATTTTCATTGTGAGTACTGTGATAATCATGGTTATTATTACTATTATTATTTTTATAATATGATTATGATAATGATTATGATTATAATTATGATTATGATTATAATTATGATTATAATTATGATTATGATTATAATTATGATTATAATTATGATTACAATCATAATAGTTTTTCTTTTTATCCAACTTCTTATTATTACTACTATCATTATCATGTACGCACACGCACATCCACGTGCATTCACGCACGCACAAGCGCGTTACATTTCCACATCCTTGTTCGAACAGGAGAGGTTTTGGAAACGTGCAACATACAGGTTTGACAGCATTAGTTCTCCCGCCATTTTGAAAGACGCGCTGCTCTTCGTGGAATGTTGGAAGGCGAGCGAAGAAATGGGGGGGGGGGGGGGGATTGGAATGAGGGAGCGGGGAAACGGAGATAGAGGCGTGGGAAGTGATTGACGAATGAGAAATGGTGAATGAGAAAGATGAGAATGAGGGTTGGAATGATATGTGAAAAAAGGGAGAGGAAGAAGAAAAAGAAGAGGAGGAAGATGATGATGGTGATGATGGTGATGATGATGGTTATGGTGGTGGTGATGGTGATGATGATGGTGATGGTGATGATGATGGAGAAGAAGGTAATAAAGGAAGAGTAACGAAAGAGAAATAACAAAAGTGAGAGAATACTGAATAACGGAATGACTTTCGGCTTTTCAGTTACAGAGTTTGGAATTTTATTTTCAATGTGAATATTTTTTGAAAATTCATTTCATCGGTGTGTGTCTGTGTGTGTGTGAGTTTGGTCATATTTGTCCGTGTGCGTATTTTGACGTTATTCTTTCATCTTTTCCTCATCATAACTGTCTTTGAGTCTTTCCCTTCCTCCTACTCTCCTTCTTTTTCTTCTTATTCCTCTCCATACTTCTGCTGCTGCTCCTCCTCTTCCTTCTACTGCCGCTGCTGATAGTCCTTCTTCTTCTGCTTCTTCTTCTTCTTCTTCTTCTTCTTCTTCATCTTCATCTTTTTCTGCTTCTCGTTTTCCTTCTCCTTTTTCTTCTTCCTCTTCTTCTTTTTCTGCTTCTCATTTTCCTTCTCCTTTTTTTTTACTCCCTCTCTTTCTCTACCTACTCCTCCTTATATTCCTTTTCCTCTTCCTCCTCGTCCTCCTTCCGCCCTCACCCATCCACCCTCCTCCCTCTCTCCTTTCTCCTTTCTCCTCTCTCCTCTCTCCTCTCTCCTCTCTCCTCCCTCCATCCCTCCTCCCTCCTCCCTCCTCCCTCCTCTCTCCTCCCTCCTCCCTCCATCCCTCCTCCCTCCATCCCTCCTCCCTCCTCCCTCCTCCCTCCTCCCACCATCCCTCCTCCCTCTTCCCTCTTTTCCCCTTTTTCTTCTCTTTTTTTTTGTTGTTGTCTTTCCTCCTCCCACTGAATACCGCGTCGCAGATTTCGGCACGCATTCCCACACCCACTCAAGCCACAAACGTGTCAAGGAAAAGAAGGGGAAGGAATGGGACAAGAAGAATCACTCACCTCTTCCCTTGTACACCTTCCTTCTTCTCTACTCCTTCTCCTCTTTCTCCTTCTTTTACTTCTCCTCTTTCTGTTCCCCTCCTCCTCCTTCTCCTTCTCCTTCTCCTTCTCCTTCTCCTCTTTCTCCTTCTCCTTCTCCTTCTCCTCTTTCTCCTTCTCCTTCTCCTCTTTCTTCTTCTCCCCTTTCTTCTTCTCCTTCTCCTCTTTTCCTTCTCCTTCTCCTTCTCTTCTCCTTCTCCTCTTTCTCCTTCTCCTTCTCCTCTTTCTCCTTCTCCTTCTCCTCTTTCTCCTTCTCCTTCTCCTCTTTCTCCTTCTCCTTCTCCTCTTTCTCCTTCTCCTTCTCCTCTTTTCCTTCTCCTTCTCCTCTTTCTCCTTCTCCTCTTTCTCCTTCTCCTCCTTCTCCTTCTCCTCTTTCTCCTTCTCCTCTTTCTCCTTCTCCTTCTCCTTCTCCTCTTTCTCCTTCTCCTTCTCCTCTTTCTCCTTCTCCTTCTCCTCTTTCTCCTTCTCCTTCTCCTCTTTTCCTTCTCTTTCTCCCCTTTCTCCTTCTCCTCCTTCTCCTTCTCTTCCTTCTCCCTCTCCTCCTTCTCCTTCTTCTCCTCTTTCTCCTTCTCCTTCTCCTCTTTCTCCTTCTCCTCCTTCTTCCTCCTCTTCTTCTCCTCCTCCTTCTTCCTCCTCTTCTTCTCCTTCTCCTTCTCCTTCTTCCTCCTCTTCTTCTCCTTCTCCTTCTCCTCCTCCTCTTTCTTCTCCTTCTCCTTCTCCTTCTCCTTCTCCTCCTTCTTCTCCGTCTCCTCCTTCTTCTCCGTCTTCTTCTTTCTTCTTCTTTCTTCTTCTTTCTTCTTCTTTCTTCTTCTTTCTTCTTCTTCTTCTTCTTCTTCTTCTTCTTCTTCTTCTTCTTCTTCTTCTTCTCCTCCACCTTCTCCTTCTTCTCCTTCTCTTTCTCCTTCTTCTCCTTCTCTTTCTCCTTCTCTTTCTCTTTCTTTTTCTCTTTCTCCTTCTCTTTCTCCTCTTCCTTTTCCTTTTTCTTTTTCTTTTTCCTTTCACCTGGAACTCCACCCCCTAATCCTCTTCCACCTGCACTCTTTTCCCGGTCGTCCGCTCACTCCTAACCTCCACTCCCTCCACCCCCTCCACCCCCTCCACCCCCGCCACCCCCTCCACCCCCTCCACCCCCGCCACCCAACACCACGTCATGCGTCCGAGAATGCCTGTTATGGTCAAGTCGCTCGTTGCCTCAGGTAGCAGGAGCGGAAGGGGGGAAGGTAAAGGGAGGGAGGGAGGGGAAAGGGAGGGAGGGGGAGGGGGAGGGGGAAGGGAAAGAGAGGGAGAGGGGGAAGGGGAAGGGAAAGAGAAAGAGAAAGGGAGGGAGGGAGGGAGGGAGGGAGGGAGGGGAAAGGGAGGGAGGGGGGAGTGAAGGAGGAGGAGGAGGGGAAAGGGAGGGAGGGAGGGGAAAGGGAGGGAGTGAAGGAGGAGAAGGAGGGGAAAATGCAGGAAGGAGGGGGAGGGGAAAGGAAGGGAGGGAGGGGGAGGGGAAGAGGAAAGGGAAAGGGAGGAAGGGAGGGGAGGGGAGGAGGGAAAGCAAAAAAGGGAAGGGAGGGGGAGGGGAAAGGAAGGGAGGGAGGGGAGGGGGATGGGGAGGGGAAAGGAAAAGGAAAGGAGGAAGGGAGGGAGGGAGTGAGGGGGAGGGGAAAGGGAGGGTGGAAGCGGGAAGGGAAAGGGAGGGACGAAGGGGGAGGGGAAAGGGAGGGAGGGAGGGGGAGGGGAAAGAGAGGGGAGGGGAGGGGAGGGGAGGGGAAAGGGAAGGGGGAAGAGAGGTTGAGGGAGAGGTGGTGGGGGAAAAAGAGGAGAGGGGAAAGGAAAGGAAGAGTTAGGAAGAAAGGACGGGAATTAGAGGGGAAAGGAAGGGAAAACGGAAAAGTAGGGAGAACGAGAGGTGTGAAGGGAGGGACGGTGGGATGGGAGGGAATGTGTTGAGTTAACTTTGGCGTGGTCTCTATTTGTGTGGTTGTTGCCTTCCGATTTCTGGTTTCTGATGCATACAGGGGTGTCTGTTTTTCTTCTTTGTTGTGTAGACTGTGTATTTGCACAAAGGTTTTTACCTTACTTGTTTATTCGTCTGTTTTTATTTTCTTTGGATGTTATCCATTTCATATGCATTCCTCTAAGTGTATGCTTTCTCGAACTATGGTTGACGTTCAGAAATGTTCTAATGTTCTGTATGCCCATGCCTTAATGTGCATAATTATATATATATATATATATATATATATATATATATATATATATGTATGTGTATGTGTATGTGTATGTGTATGTGTATGTGTATGTGTATGTGTATGTGTATGTGTATGTGTATGTGTATGTGTATGTGTATGTGTATGTGTATGTGTATGTGTATGTGTGTGTGTGTGTGTCTATATGTGTGTCGGTGTCCTTGCCATGCTCGCTGTCTTTGTGCTTGTCTGCCTATGCAACACATGCAGATGTAATCCCCACACCTTGATTCAATGTTGGTCATGATGTTGTTGTCATTGCAGACGTGACGTGCGTCCTTAAGTGTCAGCGTTACACTTCTTCTTCTCTCTCTCAAGGTACCGTTCACTCTTCACCCTTTTGGCCGCGCTGCGCACCGCTCCCACACTCTTTTGCTCGGCTTTTCTTTAACGCGCTCGCTTCCTCGCTCCTCTCTCTTCCTCTCTCCTCTTTCTTCCTCTCTCCTCTTTCT
>NW_028234413.1:32867658-32885158 GCF_977035675.1 Penaeus japonicus | reverse complement strand
CTTTCTCTCTCTTTCTCTCTCCTCTCTCCTTCTCTCTCTTTCTCTCTCTTTCTCTCTTTCTCTTTCTCTCTCTCTCTTTCTTCTCTCTCTTCTCTCTCTCTCTCTCTCTCTCTCTCTTTCTCTTCTCTTTCTCTCTCTCCTCTCGCTTCTCTCTTCTCTCTCTTCTCTCTCTTCTCTCTCTTCTCTCTCCCTCCCTCTCTCTCTCTCTTCTCTCCTCTCTCTCTCTCTCTCTCTCTCTTCCTCTCCTCTCTCTCCCTCTCTCTCCTCTCCCTCTCTCTCCTCCTCCTTCTCCTCTCTCTCTCTCTCCTCTTCCTCTCTCCTCTTTCCTCCTCTCTCCTTTCCTCTCCTTCTCCTTCCTCTCTTTCCCTCCTTCCTCTTCTCTCCTTCCTCCCTTCCTCCTTCCCTCCTTCCCTCCTCCCCTCCTCCCCTCCTTCCCTCCTTCCCTCCTTCCCTCCATCCCTCCTTCCCTCCTTCCCTCCTTCCCCCTTCCCCTCTTCCCCCCTTCCTCCCTCCTTCCTCCATTCCTCCCTTCCTCCCTCCTTCCTCCCTCCTTACCCCCTCCTTCCCTCACTTCTCTCTCCCTCCTTCCCTCCTCCCTCCTCCCTCCTTCTCTCCTTCCCTCCTTCCCTCCTTAATCCTCTCTCCTTCCCTCCTTCCATCTTCCTTCCCTCCTTCCTCCCTCACTCCTCCCTCCCTCCCTCGTCGTCTTTCCCCTCGTCCGGCCGACGCCAAATAGCAGTACGGGCACCACGGCCATATACAGCAATGCCTCGGGTCTCGCTGTATGTTGTCCATATTTGTACTTATCGCATCTGTTTCCCTTGTATATTTTTTTCTTCTTTGTTTGGATGCGCCCGACCACCTGTTTGAAGAACAATTGGATTTGCCTTTGGCTCGAGATGTGATCAGCTGTTGTGTAACACGTGGGGTAGAAACCCGGCAAGTTGCAAGAAATGGGAAGAGTTGCAGTGAAAATACACGTGATGTTTGGTTTGTCATGTGTCGCTTACATTTTTTTTTCTTTTTTCATCTTGCTTAACTTGGTGCAGGGTGTACAGTGCATGACGTGGAGGAGAGAAGTTGTCTTTTCATGTTTTTTATTATCTTGTAATATTTTCTTAGTGTTCTTTTTGCTTTTTTACTCACATATAACAGAAATTATTTTTTCACTATCATTATACCAATTGCAGGAGTTAATGCTATGTTCATAATTATTAATTTTACTTATTGACTCATCATTAGCTTCATCAGTATCATCATTATTATCATCGTTATTATCATCATTAGCTTCATCAGTATCATCATTATTATCATCGTTATTATCATCATTGTTATCATCATTATCATCATTATTATCATCATTATCACATTATCATCAGTATCATTATATCATTATCAGTATCATCATTATCATTATAATTTGAATTATCATCATAATTATTACCATCATCATTATTTTTTTTTTTATACAATTAATTATTGATATTGATAGTGATTATCATTGCTTTGATTATTATTATCATGATGCCAATAATGATTGTTATCATTATGTTTATTGTTATTACAATGTTATTATCTTTATAGCATTATCATCATCATCAGTTTGAATATATTTATGATGAATGTGATATTAGTAATGTTTTTATTATTGTGATTATATTCACAATGATTTTGATAATGGTGATTATTATTGATCCTTTATATGATTTTATCAATGTTTTACAAGTAATTGCATTTTTCCTGTTAATGATAAATGTTATTAATGTTTTTTTCTTTGGTTATATTCATCTCTATCGATTATATTCATCTCTATCGAAAGCTATCAATTGGCAAATTTACTAAAGCTTTTCCTGGCCCTAACAGTTCGGCATACGACAGAGACCGAATGTCGCCCTATAGATCAGATCACCGTGGCCATTCCACGGCCAGCAATGGTTATTCATCAGGTGAGTTTTGGGGCTGGAGGTGGGGAAGGGCTTGGAAGTAAATATTATGTTGGAAAATATATCTATTTCGTCACTTTAGGTAACTTTATTGCCTGTGTGTTTTAATCAAAAGTATTAGGAAACAGTCTAGTCACAAAGTTGTTCAGGAATGTATTTTATGTTTTTTTTTATTAGTGGATAAAGGCCTTCATATATGAAATGTTGGATGAGATTAGAGAGGGGCTATACATGGGATGATGTTGGTGACATCAAGAGAATCTTGTGACAGGGTTTAGTATCGTCCAACTAACAGTAAAACTTTACTTGATATATCATCTTCATTCATATACTTGGAGTTAAGTGTACATATTGAATAAACTTACTCATTGCAGATAATGGATCCGTTGGGAGTGCTGAGGATGGACCGACCTATGTCCTGGAGCACCTGGCCACCTTCAGAGTGTCTCCAGAGTCAGACCTCGTGTATCCTGCAGACGGGATGCGACGTCTTCTACACATGGAGAAAACCTCAGGAATCTGGACCCAAAAGATGATGTTACGGTTAGACAAGAAATGGGTTTGCATACAGTCACATGAAAATGGGGTGAGTTTTTGATAAGTATAACTTTTCCTCCATTTGTTAGAGTATGCATACTTTGTAGAGGATATTTAAAAACTGTTCACTATATATAAAGTCTGTTTGTATACTTTATGTATGATATTTCTAAAGTTTTAGTGTAGATAAAGTCTTATGTTATATGAATGATTATAATAGATGGAGATAGGTACAATATAGATGCCTTGAAATATGATATTATCTGCCATTTTTTTCAATACAGAATATTTAAAAGGCAAACAAAAAGAAAAAAGGTTATGATGGTTATGATCTAGGATAGAATGTGGATATAAATTAATTTATTTAATCCTGCTGGATGAAGTTTCACATCTTATGGAGTTTTTTCATTCGCTTATAAGATAGCCACAGATATACCTGTGTTAGTGTTGATGATTATTTGAAATAGGATATTTATTGGACGTGTTTCATTCAGCCAATCATCACCAACCAGTCCTGTGTATCTTTCCTTTCATAAAAAAATGATATAGAATAGAATGTCAGTGTCCATAGTTGAACTGCCATGTTTTTTAAAATTGTCATAAACACTGTATTATCTAATTTTTGTGTAACAATGACCATTTATTTAAGACTTGACCACCAAAATAACAATCCAGTATGTGATTAGGAAATTGGGTGTTCCTCTGACCTTTTGTTTTGTGCGCATTTGATGATGATAAGATAACACACTAAGGGTACCATAAAGAAAACATCATGGCATAAGATACTCTGTGAACAATAGCAAGAGTATTTTCAAAATCACTAGAAATTGACTGTCCTTACAAATATCATGATAGGACAATTTCTCATTCCCATTGCTAGTATACATAAGTAAATATGTTTATGTGATTTTTTTTTTCTTGAGAAATACATTCTAGATGTATCTTATCTTCAAGGAATGATAAAAGATAAAGTTGAAATGTTCTGAGAATTATGATATTAATTCTGCCTCACATCACGTAAAGTCAGTGAATATGAGCTACTTTGGTTGTCTTAGATGATAGATGAAAATTGGAAGTTGCCTTTATGTTCAATTTCACATTTACATCATCAACTCTTGAGAATGGAAAATAACTGTTGTATTTATATTACACTTTTATCAGTTCCTATAGAGTCCATACCATATAATTGATAAGATAACAGAAATATCATTCTGTAAAGAAATTTAATCCAGATTATGAGGTACCAGGAAATACTTCTTCTATGACTTAAAGATAAGATTTAGAAAGTTGTTATGACTGATTAAATGTTTTGTCCTAACATACTACTAAATAAGTCTACTTTGTGAGCATAGAAAGGAATATCCCAACAAAGAGACAGAATGGGCTTGGAGTTTAGGATGATAATTATAACTTTTACTTTAATGTTATTATTACTGTATGTGTATGTTGATTTATTTACTTATTTATTATTGTAGACAGTAGGTATCACCTGTATTACAATCCCTTTGATGCATTTTTAACAATTGTGAGATAATTAATTTTGTTTATAGGTAAGGTTTTATCTCTGTGGGTCCAACTGACAGATAACAGATGATGTGGGTATCTCTCCCATACTCATTAAATTATTTTGTTATAAGGTAGCATTGGCTGCTATGAATAAAGAGTGCTTTCTATGTACAGGATAGTTATATGAATCCATTATACCTCTAGTTAACAGTTAAACAGTCACACAATCAGTACTATTCTTTCTTAATTATATTATTTCATACGTTTGTTTGCAATGTTTATCTTTGCATTTTCTTATCATTTGTATCTATGATATCATTCTGTGATGTCATTCCTGGAAATAAACTCATGGCCTTGCATTGCTTCTTTCTCTTGTAGGACACTGTGGAAAAATTCCCAATGGAGTTAATAAGGGAGCCAACAGCGTTTACAAGCGAAGACCCCAAAGAGCTGTACAACAACATTTTCATCTTCATTGTGGCAGAAGATCCTAAGCGTAACTACCAGAACCCAACAGAAATGCATATTTTCCAGGTATGGGAAAGTATTCTCAGGACAAGTAGTGTTAATGACAAACTCTTATCTCAGTTAATGGGAATGAAGAGAAATTTTCAAGGCCTCATAGAGGAATTTAGTATAAGAATATAGTTTCTTTTAACCCTTCTGCTATGGTAGTTTTTGTGGGGTTGAATTGCTTCTGTACTGCATTTTTCCTTTGTTGGAACTACAAGTTATTTAGTACATATTATACCAAATGCTAATTTGAATCACTGGTAATATATCATATTTAGACTCGTATTTCGTCTATAGTTTTAGAGAAAACGTGTGCCCTGTATCAGAAAGGTTAAGCCCCTTTACCCTCTTCCTCTGTCATCCTGTTTCATTAAGTATGGGTTTACTCTGTGAGCAATAAGACCAAAATTATCATGGAACTTCCCAGGGAATTCCAAGGGCCAGAGATCCTGAGAACCCTGATATCCAAGGAAGTTCATAGGATCTCTTTGGCTCTCATAATCTCTGGTGATCTGACATGAAGTTCCAGATAAAATCAGGCTGTTTGGTGAATTGACACATGAATTGAATTACTGTTTGAAAGTTATCATCCTAGAGTAGAGTTCCTTCAGGTGTAGATTTTTATTTATATTCACAAACCAACACCCATTAAAACTTTGCAGAGTATAGTAAACTTGCTGAACATTCAGATTATTTTCACAGCAATGGTGTGGTATATATTTTTAATTGCTTGATTAATATTTCAGTACTGGCACTTTTGCAGTAAAATTCAATAGTCAAATGCCATGTTGTGAACCCTGAAAATATTTGAGATAAATCAGGATGTTCCCTTGTTAAAGTATGTTTGATGATACAACTAGAATTTCAGCCTGGATATAAGCTTTCTTTCTTATTATTTTGTTTTATTTATCTATGTGCAGTTTTTGCCTCATCTTTCTGTTGCCTTGGTTATATTCTCTTAGAGATCATCTTTTCTACATATAGAAATTTATTGAGTTTTGATTATGCAGCTTTTCATTTAATTTCTAGTAAGGTTAATGAAAATAACTTTTACTTATAAAATGCTTTGTAGTCTATCCTTTCAAATTTTATTATTAACCCACACAGGACGGGTGTGGCACATGTGTGTACCGCGCATTACAAAAAGGCCCAGTGGCCGGCACAGGTAGTATTTGCATCTGTCAAAATTGATTTAGGGCTAAATAATTCGAAAGCCCCCGGCATTTGGTGGCTAGAAAACCCCAGGAAAATGACGGGAATGGGTTAAGTGGGAATTTGTATGAGTGCTATTGTAGTATGTGAATTAGAGATACAAATTATTTGTGAAATGTGTTCAGTATTATGATGTATGATTATTTCTAAACAAAATTTTATTTGCTAGATTGTTTTTGAAGGGAAGGCTGTGCTAAAACAGATACTAAGTGTTTCACAGATATAGCATCCAGATATCACTTTAGTGATCTAAAGTTATCTTTATATGAACTATAACTGCTGGGACTGTTACCATTATAAGCCATAAAATAACATCAAACTTGGTTATATGTTAATGCTGTATGACTTTCATTTCATTTTATAGCAAAACAAATGGCAAGTCTAACTCCAACATATAGAATCATTAACTATATGTTCATTTGTCACATAAGAATTGCTTGTCTTAGAGAAACAATGTCAAATGTTTAATGGAAAACCGATTAAACAGAAAGATGTACAAACTAATCACTTGATCACTTTAACAACTATTATAAGTTAATCAGTTTGAAGTTAAACCATTTCATAATATACTGCTGACCTGACCTCTGCTTTCATGTTTGCAAAAGACATAATGGCTAATATAGAGTACTGGTTCCAAGGTTACTATTATGAAAATAAAGACATAAAGCATTTTGTGTTTGGTTAGATATTGAATGTGTGTTCTTCATATTCATTACGTTGGCATTATATTCATTACGTTGGCATTATATTCTGTCATGTATCCATGAAATATTTATTTTTTTGATGTTCTTACACACTGAAATCTTCCATGGAGTAATGTTTGGAAAGAATAAGTATATGGTGTAATATAATGCATGCTTGGATAGATTATTCATGCACATCAATAAGAATATAGGGAGTTAGACAAGAAGAAATTTATCAAAAAGATTCAGCCTAGTGGCAAAGTTTCTCAAATGTTGCAGTCAGTTCTTTTGGATGAATCTTTCAAGAAATTTCTTACTAAATGTATGTGTGTATGTGTGTGTATGTGCCTTTTTCAATGTCTGTCTTTGTCTACTTCTGTGTCTGTACCTGTATTTGTCTGTTTCTGTGCCTGTCTTTGTCTGTCTCTGTGTATTTCTTTGTCCATTTCTCTGTACGATTTTGTATGTTTGTGTATCTTTGCCTTCATCTGTTTCTGTATCTGTTCTTGTGTGGACCTGTCTCTGTGTTTAATGGAAACACTCTTGGATTTAATTTTAAGCTTATCTTAGATTCACATTCACAGGCAGTGTTTTCTGACATTTATTTTATTTTATTTGAATAGAACAATCAAAATAATGACCCTCTGATTTCTCTCACAGTGCTTACGAATTAGCGCCAAAGATGTGGTGGAAGACATGAAGCTATTTATGTCTGGCAAAGGAGTACCTGGCCGAGGGCGAGCAGCCAGAGCCGGGCGTGGAGAGCACATCCCACCTCCCCCTCAGGAGCCAGCGCCTGAACCTCCTCTGGGAATGAACGGATATCGAGCAGACTTCTGTAAGTACACTATTATGGTTTCATAGTGAGGAGAAAGATTCACACTGTGTGGGTATTCTATCTTGAGGTATCATCTGAAAAGAAAGATGTGGGGATACTACTCCATCACATCATGGATACTTTTAGATGGATGTGCATTATTTACATGTAAGCCTTCTTGCGTCCCATTTCATATTGTATATCTATTGCTGAAATGATGTACAGGACAAATGAAAAGGTTTGGGAGTGAAAAAGTTCCGTTTACTAGATGGATACGGCAAAGGACTTTGTGAAGAAAATGTTATTGGGGAGTTAGTTGTAAGCATCTGTGTTTTTATTGTTTAGTGAAATAATAAAGCCAGTTGTCTGATGATGGACATGTGGATGGATTGATGAAGCTATTCGTGTGTTAGAAGAGTTAGAAAAATGAGCCATAGTTTGCCTACTATTAGACAAGACGAGATTTGTTATATGTTTTTTTTTTTAATAGTTGAGAAGGGTAAAGAAAAGATATATGCATGGAACAAAAACAGCCGAAATCCATTACAATTTTTTTTTTTCCACACTTGTGAAGATATTCTGTCATTTCCTAAGCCTTCTTTTATTCATTTATTATTATTATTTTTTACTATGCATGCTGTCAGCTCCCTCTTTTCCTCCCAACCTCCCTCTCTGATCATCTTCCTTTCCTCCCTTCCCCTCTCTCCTCCTCTCCCCTTTCCTCCTCCTCTCTGTCCCTCTCCCTCTCCCTCTCACCTTTCCTCCTCCTCTCCCCTTTCCTCCCCTCTCTCTGTCCCTCTTCCTCTTCTTCTCCCTCTCCCTCTCCCTCTCCCTCTCCCTCTCCCTCTCCCTCCCCCTCTCTCCCTCTCCCTCCTCCCTCTCTCTCTCTCCCCTCTCTCTCTCCTCCTCTTCCTCCCTCTCCTTTCCCTCTCCCCCTCCCCCTCTCCCTCCCTCTCCTCTCCCTCTCTCCTCTCCCCCCTCCCCCCTCCTCTCTCTCTCCCCCTCCCTCTCCTCTCCTCTCCTCTCCCTCTCTTTCCCCCCCTCTCTCTATCCCTTTCCCTCTCCCTCTCCCTCTCCTCTCCCTCTTCCTCTTCCTCTCCTCTCCCTCTCCCTCTCCCTCTTCCTCTCCCTCTCCCTCTCCCTCTCCCTCTCCCTCTCCCTCTCCCTCTCCCTTTCCCTCTCTCTCTCCCTGACTCTGTTTTCTCTCTCCTTCCCTCTCCATCTCTCCCTCACCCCCGCCCCTTACCCTCTCCCTCTCCCTCTTCCTCTTCCTCTTCCTCTTCCTCCTCTCCCTTTCCCTCTCCCTTACCCTCTCCCTTTCCCTTACCCTCTCCCTTTCCCTCTCTCTCTCCCTAACTCTGTTTTCCCTGTCCATCTCTCCCTCACCTCCGCTCCTTACCCCTTCCCTCTCCCTCTCCCTTTCCCTCTCCCTTTCCCTCTCCCTCTCCATTCCCCTTTCCCTCTCCCTCTCCATTCCCCATTCCTCTCTCTCTCCCTCTCCCTCTCCCTCTCCCTCTCCATTCCCCTTACCCTCTCCCTCTCCCTCTCCATTCCCCTTTCCCTCTCCCTCTCCTTCACCCTCACCCTCACCCTCACCCTTACCCACACCCTTACCCTTACCCTTACCCTCACCCTCACCCTCACCCTCACCCTCACCCTCACCCTCACCCTTACCCTCACCCTTACCCTCACCCTCACCCTCACCCTCACCCTCACCCTCACCCTCACCCTCACCCTCACCCTGTTTTCCCTCTCCCTCCCTCTTTCGGATTTTCTCTCATTCCATCATACTATCACACCCGACATACGCCTGACCGCGATATTCACCACGCAATTTGATCACGCGCGACTGATGGTGGTTTGTTCACACATCGATCAAGGGAGGAGGAGAGAGAGATAAAAACAAAAAGATGGAGAGAGGGAGAGAAAAGGGGATAGAGAGAAAAAGGGAGGTAGAAATATGATAATGAGAGAAGGAGAAAGAAATGGATGAGTGGAAATGAGAAAGAGAAAGAGAAAGAAAGAGAGAGAAAGAGAAAGAAAGAGAAAGAAAGAGAAAGAAAGAGGGAGAGAGAGAGAGAGAGAGAGAGAGAGAGAGAGAGAGAGATAGAGATAGAGATAGAGAGATAGAGATAGAGATAGAGATAGAGATAGAGATAGAGATAGAGATAGAGATAGAGAGATAGAGATAGAGATAGAGATAGAGATAGAGATAGAGATAGAGATAGAGATAGAGATAGAGAGAGAGAGAGAGAGAGAGAGAGAGAGAGAAAAAAAAAATGAATGAATGAATGATAGAAAAATCATCCACATGGTAATGGCGGCTCCAGGCACGAGGGTGACGTTACAGGTTGTGAACTCGCCGCTTTCGGAGGAACGCGATCACTTTGCACTTTCTTGGGAAAAGCAAAGCTCTTGCGGTCGGGGACTGGGTTAACGTCTTCGCGCGCCTCGTCTTGCCGTTCTTGCTTGGAAAATTAACCCTTTTTATGACGGTGATTCTTATGATTACTTGTGCTGGTTACGGTAAGGGTGATTAGTTATAACTATGTTAGTGATGATAAAAGTGATATTGATGAGGATAATTATGATAATAGGGATAATGGCAGTGATGGTGACCATTATAAAAGCAATGTTAACAGTAATAATGATGACAATAGTAATTATGATAATAATTATGATAATAATGATAATGATAATAGCAATAGTAATTGTAATAATTATAGTAATGTCGATAATGATAATAATCATCATCATTATTATGATAATGATGATTGTAATGATCGTGGTGATAATAATAATGATAATGATGATGATGATTAAGATTATTATTTTGATTGTTATCATCAACCTCATTATCATCATAATCACAATCATTAATATTATGGCCATGCTCTTTATTATGATTGTTACTTTTGTTGTTATTACCATTATCCTTGTTTTTTCTTATAATTATTGTCGTTTTTGTTATGTTACTACCATGATAATGCCGCTTAATCTTCTTATCAATAGCATTTATATTATTGCTAGTTAATAGCTTTTGTATTGCACAATGTATATCATTTATAACTTAATTCTTGTGTAAACTTTCGCTCGTACATTCGAGCACGTGTGTTAGTGAGAAGCTCTGATTGGAATTTTAATACGGAAATTTGCTAACGCCAAACAGCAGTGGGTGTGGCTCGTGGCCGCGCGCTGGCAAAAATCCGTCACGCGCACCTCAGCCAGTCGAATTTCCGACTGGCACGTCCATTGCTTGAGACATGCGCGACGAAGCGATGCGAAAGGCAGGCTGTGGTCCTTCCTGGTTTTGATTCATTCACACGCAGGCACAGGCACAGGCACAGGCACACCCCACGTGCGCTCGTGAGTGAATGGGCGGCGGAAATGTGAATGGCGGGCGTTGTGATGCCGCCTCCTGCCTTTGCCTGTTTTGGCTCCGTGACTTTGGCTCTGGATCTCATTCGCTTTTGTTGGATTTGCTTTTAATTTCTTTCTCTCTTATTCTTCCTTTTTCTGTTACTTTCTCTCTTCCTTTTCTTTCCCCCTTTTTTCTTTTCTCTTTTCTCTCTTCTCTCTTCTCTCTTCTCTGTCTTCTCTCTTCTCTCTTCTCTCTTCTCTCTTCTCTCTCTTCTCTCTCTTCTCTCTCTTCTCTCTCTTCTCTCTCTTCTCTCTCTTCTCTCTCTCTCTCTCTCTCTCTCTCTCTCTCTCTCTCTCTCTCTCTCTCTCTCTCTCTCTCTCTCTCTCTCTCTCTCTCTTCTCTCCTCTCTCTCTCTCTCTCTCTCTCTCTCTTCTCTCTCTCTCTCTCTCTCTCTCTCCCCTCTCTCTCTCTCTCTCTCCCTTCTCTCTCTCTCTCTCTCCCTTCTCTCTCTCTCTCTCTCCCTTCTCTCTCTCTCTCTCTCTCCCTTCTCTCTCTCTCTTTCTCCTCTCTCACTCTCTTTCTTTTCCCCTCTCTCTCTCTCTCTCTCTCTCTCTCCCCTCTCTCTCTCTCTCCTCTCTCTCTCTCTCTCTCCCCCCTCCCCCTCTCCCTCTCTCCTCCCTCTCCCTCTCTCCCCCCCTCTCCCCCCTCTCCCTCCCCCTCTCTCCCCCTCCTCTCCCTCCCCCCCCTCTCCCCTCTCTCTCTCTCCCCCTCTCTCTCTCCCTCCCTCTCCCTCCCTCCCTCCCTCCCTCCCTCTCTCCCTCCCTCCCTCCCCTCCTCCCCCCCCCCCCCCCCTCTCCCCTCCCTCTCTCTCCCTCTCCCCCCCCCCCCCTCTCTCTCTCTCTCTCTCTCCTCTCTCTCTCTCTCTCTCTCCTCTCTCTCTCTCTCTCTCTCCTCTCTCTCTCTCTCCCTCCCTCTCCCTCCCTCTCCCTCTCCCTCTCTCCCCCTCTCCCTCTCCCCCCCTCCTCCCTCTCCCCCTCTCTCCTCTCTCTCCCCTCTCCCCTCCCTCCCTCTCCCTCCCTTCCCCCCTCCCCTCTCTCTCTCTCTCTCTCTCTCTCTCTCTCTCTCTCTCCCTCTCTCTCTCTCTCTCTCTCTCTCTCTCTCTCTCTCTCTCTCTCTCTCTCTCTCTCTCTCTCTCTCTCTCTCTCTCTCTCTCTCTCGCTCTTGCTCTCTCGCTCTCTCGCTCTCTCTCTTTTTTTCTCATTAAAACAGACCTTGTCACGAATGAGAACTCAGTCTCTCTATCTCTGTCTCTCTCCCTGTCTCTTTTCTTTTCTTTCTTTTCTCTTTCTTCTTTCTTCCTTTCCTTCATTTTCTTTCCTTGGTCGCGAATTAATACTTTGAGTCTATAGACAGTGCATATTGATCAACGTTATCTATTTACTGAATAGAGAATAGTGACCTAGCCGTTTGCCTCTTGACGTAATGTGCAAAATTGCGTTTCAACTCCTCTTAAGTGTTTATCCCTGTTTTGGGTTATGTGGAACTGTGATTTCGACGGGGAGCAGCCGTCTTTAAAGAGGTATTTTTTTTTTTTTGTTATAATTGTATATTGTTGGTTATATTATAAAGGAGCAGCCGTCTTTAAGCCGATTTTTTTTGTTATATAATGTATTGTGTACTGTTATATTTAAGAAAGAGAGTATGTGTTATATCTATCCATACATCCATATATATTGTGTGTTCATCCATGTGTGTGTTTGAATTCTTGCTTGAGTGGATTTATCTACCGTCGTGTCTTTTTTTTTCCCTCTGCTTGCATTTCTATGAGTTCGGTCTCCCCCCCCTTTCTTCCTCTCTCCCTCCCCCCCTTTCTCGCGGTCTGTCGCCCATTGTCGGTAGTCATCGCGCTGGAATTCGGCCAAGAGGGAGTCTGTCTGTCGGCCGACCCTGATTCTTACCGGAAAAATGACGTGACTGAACGAGCGAGCGAACCGAGTAACGAACGCATGCACGATTCGGACACACGCAAACTCCCTGGCGCGCGCACATAAAAGAAAGCTGGGGGGATGGGTGGGGGAGGGGGTGCTATGGGGTGGGGGATGGGGAGGACGGTGTTTTTTCCATCGCTTTAGGTGCTTCCTGGTTGATGCCTTTTTTCATTTGAATTTGTGATTCGCATTTGATATCATGCTTATGAAAGAAGGGAGTGATTTATAGTTTAATTGAGAGAGAACAAGGAGAGAAAGTCAGTATATGTGCGCACCAGCAACTAGATCATGGCTCTCATTCTCTTGAAATAAAAAAAAATCTACAGATAGAAGAAAATTTGATAAAAAAAAAAATAGCCACGCCAAAACAAACTATAGATAATGGATTACGTGATTATGAAGTAATAATAGATATAATAATGATAAAAATAATAATACGAAAAATAGATATTGAAATTTGAAAAAAAAAAAAAAAATCGACAAGATCAGATCCAAGTTTCTCCCTCCGTCAAACTAACGGGAAACAGGTGTAACGGCGCGCAGGTGCAAAGATTATCCGTCGTAGATTGCGGGTGCGGGCGGACGTACGCTCGCTCTCGGGACGGACAGGTGCGCGGCCGGATGCCTCGAGCGGACGAAACGCAGGCAGGAAGTCGGAGGGGGGGGGGGTTGTTCTTTGGCGACGTTGAGAGGACCTGTATTTGTTTAGGGGGGAGTCCTCCTACTTCTCTCCTCTCCCTTACCGTTCTCCCTCACCTCTCCCCTTCCCCTTGCCCTCATTCCCCCTCTCATCTCACCTCTTCATCACCTCTCATTCCTCTCTCACCTCCACCTTTCACCTCCCCCTCTCGCTTCCCTCTCCCGCCTCCCTCTCTCGCCTCCCTCTCTCGCCTCCCTCTCTCGCCTCCCTCTCTCGCCTCTCCCTCTCGCCTCTCCCTCTCGCCTCTCCCTCCCGCCTCCCCCTCTCGCCTCTCCCTCTCCCTCTCCCTCTCCCTCTCCCTCTCCCTCTCCCTCTCCCTCTCCCTCTCCCTCTCCCTCTCCCTCTCCCTCTCCCCTCTCCCTCTCACGCCCCCCTCTCACTTCCCTCTCCTCTTCCAGTAGTGGAAGTGATATGGACAGGAGGTGAAGAAGTACAATGAATAGATGGAAAATAATTGACAGAAGAATGAACAAAAAGGCAGAGGCAAAGAAGTAAAGAAGTAAATCGAACAGAGGATAAAGGGGGTGGGGGAGGCGAAGAAGCAGATAAGGTGAGGTAGGGGGTAGGGAGAAGGGGGGAGAGGGAAGGGTAGGTGATTTGGTGGGAAGTGAAGAGTGAAGGAAGGAAGGAAGGGAGGGAGGGAGGGAGGGAGGGAGGGAGAGGGAAGGGGGAAAGGGGGAGGGAGGGAGGGAGGGAGGAAGAGGGAAGGGGGAAGGGGGGAGGAAGGAAGGAAGGAAGGGAGGGGAGGAGTAGGAAGAGGAGGAGGAAGAGGGCGTTAGGGCGTGGAGGCTTGTGGCATCCAGTGTATTCCGGGCTCCAGGACAGTTCACAGCCAGCGAGCGAGCCGAGTGAACGCGAGGGGCCTGTGTGTCTGTGTGTATCTTGCCGGCATTGTGAACCGCGGTGTCAGTGTGTCTGTCTGTCCGTCTGTCTTCTGTGTCTTTTGTGGCCGGCGTTGAAGGTTGAATTTTATGTTCTTGTTTTTTTTTTAGTGTGTGTTATGAGGCGTTTGATTTCGATATTTCTCTCCGAGCGAATCATTTTGGAAGAGAAAGAGAAGAAAAGACACAAACAAACTGTATATTTAGGGGATAAGTGTGATGTTTCTTCAACTTGTGTAGAAAACGGAGGAAAGACCAAAGGAAAGGTTGAAGTCAAACACTAAGAAGAAGAAAGAAAAGTGATGAAGAGGTGATGTGCTGTTTACTCAGAGGATGTGGATGAAGGATGGGGGGAGGGGGTTGTAACCTTGGCCTTGGAGAGGTGCTAGGGGGGAGGGGGGGGGGCGTTGCAGTGGAGGAGGACGTTGCAAGGGAGGAGGAGGATCAGGGAAGAGGGTATGGGGTTACAGGGGAGGAGGAGGAGGGGAGGAAGGGTATTGGATTGCAATGGAGGAGGAGGAGGAGGAGGAGGAGGCGGGGTAGGGTGTGAGGTTGCAATGGAGGAGGAGGTGGAGTGTGGGAAGATGGGAGCTGCAAGGATATGAGTGAGGAGGAAGAAAGAGGGAGATAGAAGAGGAGGAAAAAGAAAAGGAGAAGAAGAAGAAGAGAGAGGAGGAGGAGGAGGAGGAGGAGGAGGAGGAGGAGGAGGAGGAGGAGGAGGAGGAGGATGGGGGGGAGCAGGGGGGGAGAGAGAGAGAGATAAGGGGTACCGAGTGGCGTCCAGATTCGCCCGCGGTGTCTCTTGATATGGAGGTTATTAGTCCCGGGCATTTAAACCCGGCGCGTTGTTGTTACTACGTGGTGTTGTTCCCGCGTTTTTATTTTTGTTTTGTTTTTGCATATTTTGTCCTCTTCTTTTGTTGATCTTTATTTCGTTCTCCGTCTCTTTTGCTTCCTTTATCTTCCCTGTTTGTCCGAATTATCCGCTTTTTCTCTTTCCCTTTCCCTACCCTAATTATTAAAAAACTTTTATTGATAACGGACAAAAGTACCAAACAAAACAAGATATTGAAGATAAAGTGAAATAAAAGAAAATAATGAAACGATAAAATACTGTTAGATCAATAGTTGAATAAAGAACGGCCATTGACTCGCATTGCATCGAAGGAGGACGACGCGCCGGACTCTTGGAGGCTGGACTAGAAATATTCTTCCCTCCCCCCCTTCCTCCTCCTCCTCCTCCTCCTCCTTCCCCCTTAGGTGCTGCTGACCGCTCATCCTGCTGCTGGGCGACGCTACACCTCCTGCTTCTGCTCGGTCAGGGTTAGGAGTAGAAGAAGGAGGAGGCAGAGGAAGAGGAAGAGGAAGAGGAAGAGGAGAAGGAAGAGGAGAAGGGAGAGGAAGAGAAAGAAGAAGAAAGGGGGGGGGGGTGAATTTGCGCAATCAGTACGGATGCCTTCGCAGCGTAGCGAGAGGGCCGTCGGATGTGGTAGATATATAAAGATAATTATAAAGTAGCAGATTAATTGTTCGTAATAAAGTAGATTCTAACAGTTATAATGATAATAGTAAAAATGATAATGATAATGATCAATCATAATTATAACCATGAAGTACATGTCACAAGAGGCGGATAAGCTAAAAAAAAAAACATATCTGAAGAGTCAAGGACCACGAGCCACTGACGGACATTCCAAGCATCGATCGGTGGCGATAGCAGCGAGTGGTCGGAAGATAGTGATGAGTGGTAGGAAATATGCATTGCATCTTTAACGGTACACATGGTAGATAGTGATGCGTAGAGGGCAGGCAGGCAACGGCAGTCTCGGTATTACTGTTGACTCTGTTGCAGCTGCTTCTCTACCGTTGCGATGTTCGTGTGAGATCTGAACGGAGAAGACCCTCTGTCGTCTCCTTCCCCCCCCCTCTCCTCCTTCCTCCTTGCCTCTCCTCCCTCCCTCCCTCCCTCCCTCCCTCCCTCCCTCCCTCCCTCCCTCCCTCCCTCCCTCCCTCCCTCTCTCCCTCTCTCCCTCTCTCTCCCTCCCTCCCTCCCTCCCTCCCTCCCTCCATTTATCCGTACATCCATACATCCATACATTTAGACATCCATACATCCATTTATCCGTTCAGTCTCCGATGTTGAGTTACTACGACCTCCTTAAGTTAATACAAGCATATTAGTGATAGTTTTCATTATTAATTTCATTCATTGAAGTAGGTGTCGATTGAATCATTGAATCAAACGGACGCAATTTTATGACGGAGCCTTTACGAGCAGCGAATGGTGTCTCAAGCGTGGGAGAAGCGCGGCGTCGTAGTCTCTGCTCCTTCTTGGTCCTCCTTCTTCTCCTTCTTTTTCTTCTTCTTCTTCTTCTTCTCCTTCTCCTTCTCCTTCTTCTCCTTCTCCTTCTCCTTCTCCTTCTCCTTCTCTTTCTCTTTCTCTTTCTCTTTCTCTTTCTCCTTCTCCTTCTCCTTCTCCTTCTCCTTCTCCTTCTCCTTCTCCTTCTCTTTCTCTTTCTCTTCCTTTCTCCCCTTCTCTTTCTCTTCTCTTTCTCTTCTCCTTCTCCTCTCTTTCCTCTTTCTCCTTCTCCTTCTCCTTCTCCTTCTCCTTTCCTCCTTCTCCTTCTCCTTCTCCTTCCTTCTCTTCTCTCTTCTCCTTCTCCTTCTCTCTTCTCTCTTCTCTTTCTCTTTCTCTTTCCTTCTTTTCTCTTTCTCTTTCTCTTCTCCTCTCTTCTCCTCTTCCTTCCTCTTCCCTCCTTTCCTCTCCTTCTCTCCTCCTTCTCCTTCTCCTTCCTCCTTCTCCTCCTTCTCCTTCTCCTTCTCCTCCTTCTCCTCCTCCTCTCCTCCTTCTCCTCTCCTCCTCCTCCTCCTCCTCTCTTCCTCCTCCTCTCCTCCTCCTCCTCTCCTCTCCTCCTCCTCCTCCTCCTCCTCCTCCTCCTCCTCCTCCTCCTCCTCCTCCTCCTCCCCCTCCTCCCCCCATCCTCCCCCTCCCTCCCCCTCCCCCTCCTCCCCTCCTCCTCTTGAGCTTCTACGCCGGATGTTTGTTGTGGTGTGGCGGCGAGATGATGGGATTGTGGGGTGTAAGAGAGGGTTGAGGGAGGTGGGTGGGTGGGTGGGTGGGTGGGTGGGTGGATTTTGGTTGGTTGGTTGGTTGAGAGAGGTGAAGGGGAGGGTAGGTAGGGAGGTAGAGGGGAACGAGGATGGGTTGGTTGGTTGGTTGAGGGAGGTGAAGGGAAGGGGAGGGAGGTAGGGAGGTAGAGGGGAGGGTAGAGAGGTGAAGGGGAGGGGGTGGAGGGGAGGGAGGGAGGTGGTGGGTGGGTGGTTATTAGTGTGTGTGAGAAGGAGAGGGATTAGGTGTG
>NW_028234413.1:32850158-32857658 GCF_977035675.1 Penaeus japonicus | reverse complement strand
ATAAAAAAGACGTTTAAGAGACAGTCATGCAAGTGAAATCGAAAATGAAATCGCCTTTTCCCTTCGCAGTCAATTGAATCATTCGAAGAAAGTGTGCAACGTACGTGTGTGTGTGTGTGTATGTATGTGTGTGTGTGTGTGTGTGTGTGTGTGTGTGTGCGTATGTGTGTGTGTGTGTATGTGTGTGTGCGTGTGTGTGTGTGTGTGTGTGTGTGTGTGTGTGTGTGTGTGTGTGTGTGTGTGTGTGTGTGTGTGTGTGTGTGTGTGTGTGTGTGTGTGTGTGTGTGTGTGTGTGTGTGTGTGTGCGCGCGCGTGTGTGTGTGTGTGCATGCGTGTGCGCGCGTGCCTGCGTGTGTGCTTGCACGTGCATATAGATGTACTTGTTTGTGCATATCTTTGTATTTGTTTTTGTGGATGTGTTGGTGTATATGTAAGTGTATGTGGAGGCTCTGATTCTTCGAAGGTACCTGAGAAGTGGGGGTGGAGGTAGAGGTGGGGGTGGGGGTGGGGGTGGAGTGATTTGACGTTGAGTTCATTTACCGTTGGATTATTTTCTTTAATTGTCGGTGTTCGTGGAGGTGGAGTTCGTCACCACCAGTTGCTGGCGATGTTTGCGTCTTCTCTTGTGGTGCAGAGTATCTGCATCTTTCTACATCGTTGTTATGATTGTGGTTTCGGTCGTTAAGGTGGGAGGCAGATCCTGTTCCGCATCTTATTTCGTTTATATGAAGTTATTTTATTTTTATTTTATTATTCTTATTTTTATTATTATTATTATTTTCGTGACGCCGTTGTAACTGGCGCCACGAGTTCAGTTAGACTGAACGGTCATTTCTATCAGTTTCGTCGTGCATATCACAGTCTTCCTTGTCACTGAACAAAGACCTGTTCTCCGCTTCTCCACTGCAATTGCAACAGTGAAACGAAACAGTCTGCATGAGGGGAGACTGCAATGCATAGGGGGGAGGGGTAGGCTGGGATGGGGTCAGGGGAACGGGTGGGGGGGCACCGAGTCGAGGTCACGACACTCGTAAGCGAAGATCAGTAACCCGAGATCGATGCCTCGTGTTGTGCCATGGGCGGGAGCCTTACCCCCGCAACCCACCGTGGCTTTCTTGCGTCTAGGGAGAATGGAGAAGGGCAGGTAAGCAAGCAGGCAGGCAGGCAGGTTGGTAGGTAGGTAGGTAGGTAAGCAGACAGACAGACAGACAGACAGACAGACAGACAGACAGACAGACAGACAGACAGACAGACAGACAGACAGACAGACAGACAGACAGACAGACAGACAGACAGACAGTCAGTCAGTCAGTCAGTCAGTCAGTCCGACGAGCAGGCAAACAAACAAACAAGGGGGCAAACAGGCAGGCAGAAGAAAAGTGAGAAGATGAGAGAAGAAGAGAAGAATAAAGGCTAAAGGAGGGAGAGAAAGACTGAAAGAGAGAGAGGAAAAAACTCGTTTGATGGAGAAAGTAGAAGCTTCGCGAAGTTGATCTGGGCGAAGTGGAAGTTGCGTCACACGGCCCTCTCTCTCTCTCCCTCCCCCTCCCCTGCTGCTACGTTACGTCATCGAGGGTTGCAGGTGGAGGTGGTTGTGAAGCTAGTAGGAGTGGTAGTAGTAGAAGTAGTTGTAGTAGTAGAAGTAGTAATAGTAGTAGATGTAGTAATATTAGTAGTAGTAGTAGAAGTAGTAGTAGTAGTAGTATAAATTCTAGCAGCATCAGCACCATTAACAACAGCAATAGCAGTAGTAATAGCAGCAGAAGGAGCAATAGTCGCAGTAGGAGGCAGCGGGTCAGAGTACGGTTCTGCGTCGGTGGCCGGAAATTGCGTCATGACGAGGAAAGAAGATATCTGTCTAGCATTGGAAGCGTGTGCGTGTGCAAGCGAGCGCACATGCGTATGTTTGTGAGCGTAATTAAACGTGCGGGGGAGGGGAGAGCGGGAGGGTAGGGGAGAGTCGCTGGTTTTACGCATCCGAGGTTCGCGTCGCTGGATGAAATGCGTACACTGCGACGTCACTCCGAGAGGTGCAACTTGGACGTCTCCGCGGAGGGACGTCGGCACAAGAACGATGGGGTTGGCCGCTGCGGCGAGGATTGAATGGTTACGTTACGCTGCGTGAGATTTCGATTTCTTAGTTCTTGTGTACTCAAATGATTGGGAAAGGGAGACAGAGAATAAGAGGGTGAAAGGGAGGAATAGTGATAATGGCGAGAAATTATGATAATGGAGAAATTGTCATTATTGATAACTCAATATGAAGGTTTGAAAGCGTTATAGCTTTACACATAGGAATGCATCTTCTCTACCAGCATCTATTTATTAGCTCTTGATTGCCTGTCTTTCTCTCTCCCTCTTTCTCTGACACTCTCCCCCCATCCTCCTCCTCCAATTCCTGTTCTGTCCCAATTACACCCCCCCTCCACCCGTCCACCTCGTGTTCATATCACCTGGAGTCATAAAGTGTTGCCTCGCCATTAACCCCCCCCCCCCCCAAGTGTGCGGCCGTGTCATGTAGTTCTCTCTCCAGGTGTCCACTAACCATCGGCGACGGCTTTACCTGGCTGGTTCCGCCGTTACTCATTTTTATCGCGTTATTTTATGCACGCAAGTGGCGCTACCTGGCGACAGGTGTACCTTTAGTGCCTTCTGCCCCCTCCTCCCCCACCCTCTCTCCCCTCTCATCACTCCTCTCTTGTCTCCCCTCTCCCCGCGCTCCTCTCCTCGCGTCATTCTTCGTTTTGGTCAAGAACAACCCTGCAATTTCTGAGACAATACCAGCGCCTAGTGTTTCCACTCATCTGTTTTTGTTCATGTTAGTCTTACTTCTCTTTTCGTTCCCCCTATGATCTGCTTTATCTTTAGCTTTTCTCTTTCTTCCATTGTGTGTGTGAAGGCCTCGCTTGTTTGCATTTCCTTTTTGCTTTGATTTTCTTTCTCCAACGCACTGGGAAATAGTTTCGATATTGCTAGCAGGAAGAGGCGAGAGAGAAGGAGAGGAAAATGAAAGAGAAGCTGCGCTAGAATGTGCGTATTTACACCTTTACTTACGAACGTGTGCGTGAGTCTGGACGTGCGGTCACGGATGGTGTGCATGTGTACACCAAGGAAGGATGATCCGTCCGGTGGTGTGTCAGGACCGTTATTAAGGCCTGGTCTGTGCACGGTGGACTGGCGCGGAGCGAGTGCTCGGCTTGTTAGCAGGTGCGAGTGACTGCCGTGAGGAGTTCCTGATTAACAAATTAACCGAGGTGTTTTGCTGATTCATTGGCGAGAATTAGGAAAGTGAGGAGCGAATGGAGATTTGAGTGGCGTCGAGGAGAGAGGGAGTGGAGAGGACGAGGGAAAGAGGAGGGAGGGGGAGTGCCGACGACGCCTCGCGGAGTCGGGGCACACGACTAACCAAGAGCTCAGTCTCCTTCGACGGCCCGCCCCGCCCACACACACATACAAACACACGCACACGCTCTGCTGTCGTCACTGCCCCCTCCCCCAACCTCTCTCCGACTCCCACCCTCACGCCCACACGGACTCAAGCGCCCACCGCCCGCCACTCTAGCTCGCCACACGCCCAAGGGAAGAACGGACGCAAGCGAAGGAGGGAGTGAGGTGTTTTACAAAGTTCAGGGAATACCCTGCAAGACGTGATTCTTTAGTGCCACCCTGTGGAAAGTTGGGCGTATTTACTGAATGGATTAACGGTCGTGCAAGAAACTGCGTAAAGATAACAAGAAAGAGTGGTAAACAGTGATGAAATTTGGGTCGTAGTGTGAGGGGCTCCTCAAGGAATATGCATCTCCGAGGAAGTGTTGTTTGTTCTGCTCCTCGCGAAGAGCTTTGCCAGTTCGAAGTGGTCGAGGAGTGAGTGTGTGACGGCGCAGGCTCCTGCCCTTTCCCGAAGGAAAGAGTAGCTTCTCCCTCATTTGCCACTGGAGGCGGAGTGTCCCCAGAGCCAGTGTCGCCCGAGGAGGAGGCCAGTGGAGAAGAACGTGTCAGGAGAGAGCCCGTGGCCCCCGAGGATCCAGCGGAGGGTGGTGGCGCACGCAGGGAAGAGGATGGGTGCCCAGGAGTTAGAGAGCGTGCCCGAGAATGGGGAGGTCAAGCTCGATCCCCGTGGCACCTCCACTGCCACCTCGAACGGGAGCAAGCAGAGTGAGTCCTTGTCCTCTTTTTGCCTTTGGGAGTCGAGTTCCAGGCCTAAATGCTGTCCAGATCCGACAGGGCTAATTCTAAGATCCCTCTTTTTTAAATAAAAGGTGATATTTGGATTATTGATAAGATTATGACCGTTTTCCTTTTAATGAGTCTGGAAAGTTGTGCCGTTGCATGCTGTTATCTCAGTACATCGCTGTTAAAGATAGCTGGCATTTTAATAATTGCGAATGATTACTTTCTTGGTATAGCAGGCAGGCATTTTTTATGATTGATTTTCATACTTGATTATTTGTTATGATTGTTATTGTTATTATTATTACTGTTATTATCATTATCATTATTATTGTTGTTGTTGTTGTTGTTGTTATTGTTATTATTATTTTTTTATTATTATTGTTATTATTATTTTTATTATTGTTATTATTGTTGTTATTATTATTATTATTATTATTATTATTATTATTATTATTATCATTATTATTATTATTATTATTATCATCATCATTATCCTTATCATTATCATTATTATTATTATTGTCATTGTTATTTTTATTATTTGTGTTTTAGTCATTGTTGAGTTCAGGGAAAGTGTGAAGGAAATAAAAGAAAAAAGAAAATATGATAAATGGAAACGAAGGAAAATATATATGTTTGTGTTTGTGTGTGAGAGAAAGACTGAAAGAATGAACGAGTGAAAGAGTGGAAGAGTTGAGAGAGTTGAGAGAGCGAGGGAGTGAGTGTGTGAGTGTGTGTGTGTGTGTGTGTGTGTGTGTGTGTGTGTGTGTGTGTGTGTGTGTGTGTGTGTGTGTGTGTGTGTGTGTGTGTGTGTGTGTGTGTGTGTGTGTGTGTGTATGCGCATGCGCGTGTGTGCACGCACGCGCGAAGGTGTGTTGAAGAAGGTGACGGCGGCGCATACAGCGGTGTGGTCAGATTGTCCAGTTACGTGGCCTATTAGCCCGCTGGAAGAAGACGTAATAGAATAAGAGGATGGGTTGGGGAACAGAGATCGACGCTCATGAAGACGGAGTGGTTCGTAGTGGGGGAGCAAGAGCGGGGGAGGGAAGGAGAGGAAGGAGAGGGAGGGAGAAGGAGAAGGAGAAGGAGAAGGAGAAGGAGAAGGATAAGGATAAGTAGAGACAGACTGAAAACCAATAACCTGCCAAACAAACGAACGAACACACAATCAAACACGCACGCACGCACGCACGCACGCAGAGAGAAGGACAGGCAGACAGAAATAATGAGAGTAAAAGGTGAAAGTGAAAGAAGGAAGCAGGAGGAGAAAGGAAAATTCGAAAGGTGTTCAAGACACGTTTACTTTGGCCAAAAAAGTAGACAGCATAAGGTAAAAGGAAATTGAGAACTGCGTGCACGAGGCTGGGAGTTGGCGATGACTAAGGCACTGCCAAGCGAGAAGTGATAAGAAGGAAAGTTAAATTTAAGACGTAAATATATATCTATATATATATATATATATTTATATATATATATATATATATATATATATATATATATATATATATATATATAAATATATATATTTGTGTGTGCGTGTGCGGGTGTGTGTGTGAATAAATGTGTATGCGTATTTGTATTTGTATTTGTATGTGTATGCGTATGCTTATGTATTTATATATATAAGACAAAGAACAAATGAAAGGAGAAAGAGAAAGAGAAAGACAGATAGAGGTTTACGTGTTCGTGCGTGCGTGCAGTGTAGGTTGGATTGTGTAGGTGTGTGAACAGTACACATGTTTTTCACATTGCATTATCTCGCCACTACTCACCACAGGTAGTGCGGAATAGCGAGAGGAAACACACACGCGCACGCACACACACACACACACACACACACACACACACACACACACACACACACACACACACACACACACACACACACACACACACACACACACACACACACACACACACACACACGCAGACATCGTATTACGTCATCTGCCCCGGGAGAAAGTGTGGTAAACGCTGCCCAAATTATGTTGAATGTTGCCGTGACAATTATTCCGGGGGGAACTGATAGAGTGGGCGGGTAGGGGGTGGGGGTGGGGGAAGAGGGTTAGACGGTTGGGAGGGGTGGGTGTAGGGTGGGTAAGGGGTAGAGGGGTTAAATGGAAAATACTTCACAACCCCCGAACTACGGATGGTAGTAGCTGGCTGGTTAAAAGAGTCACTGGAAATAGAGAGACTGAAAGAGAGAGAGAGAGAGAGAGAGAGAGAGAGAGAGAGAGAGAGAGAGAGAGAGAGAGAGAGAGAGAGAGAGAGAGAGAGAGAGAGAGTACAAAAGAGGAATTTATATTGACCAAATGGGAGAGGAAGAGGAATTTGGGCGAAGGATGGGGGGAGAAAGAAGGGGAGAAGGAGAGGGAAGTGGGAGTGATTGGAAGTGGGAGGGGGTGGAGGAGGAGAGGAGTAGTCGTGAGGGGGTGGGGGGGGAGGGCAGACAAGCTGAGCAGAGGTCGAGGCTATACGCTGAGCAGGAGGGAAAGCAGAATTTCTTCTAGATGTTCCACTTCGTCGCCTGCTTGGGAGAACTTTATTCCATCGTCCCAGCATCTGTTTTTATTTTTCCTTTTCGCCTTCCTTTTCATCCTACATTTCTAGTCCTTCTAGCTTCTTTGAGACTTCCTTCTTATTCTCTTTTTTTCATTCCTTCTTTTTTTTCGTCTTACACATCCTCCCCTTCCTTCTTCTCCTCGTTCTCCTTCTCCTTCTTCGTCTTCTCCTCCTCCTTCTTCGTCTTCTCCTCCTCCTCCTCCTCCTCCTCCTCCTCCTCCTCCTCCTCCTCCTCCTCCTCCTCCTCCCCTCCCTCCTCCTCCTCCCCTCCCTCCCCCCTCCCTCTCCTCCTCCCTCCTCCTCCTCCTCCTCCCCCCCCCCCCTCCTCCTCCCTCCTCCTCCTCCTCCTCCTCCTCCTCCCCCTCCTCCTCCCCCCTCCTCCCCCCCCCTCCCCTCTCCTCCCCTCCCTCCCCCCTCCCTCCCTCCCCTCCTCTCCCCTCCCCTCCCCTCCCCCCCCCCCCTCCTCCCTCCCTCCTCCTCCCCCTCCTCCTCTCCTCCCCTCCTCCCCCTCCTCCTCCTCCTCCTCCTCCCTCCCCCTCCTCCCTCCTCCTCCCCTCCCCCCTCCTCCTCCCCTCCCCCCCTCCCTCCCCTCCTCCTCCTCCTCTCCTCCTCCCCTCCCTCCCCTCCTCCTCCCCCTCCCCTCCTCCCCTCTCCTCCTCCTCCTCCTCCTCCTCCTCCTCCTCCTCCTCCTCCTCCTCCTCCTCCTCCTCCTCCTCCTCCACCAACCTCTTAACACCGATGACCAGAGAGCATGCAATAGGTCCA
>NW_028234413.1:32825158-32832658 GCF_977035675.1 Penaeus japonicus | reverse complement strand
TAATCATTCTTAATAAAAGGTCTGCGTCGCTGATCCTAACGAAATATATATCAATTAATTACTTGTGATATGTGTATGGGGTTAGGTAATTGTGTAATATATTGTGACTCTTTGTATTATTTTCGTGTTTGCTCTGGAATTTCCTTGGTAAACGAGGTTAGAGTATGTACTTTAGAGCAAGGAGAGGACAGGGCCTAGGAGTGCACTAAAATGTAACAGAGAAAAGGGATAGAAGACGGAAGAGAAGTGGAGATAATGAACAGTAAAATAGAATTGGGTAGAGAGATAGGAAAAGAGGGGAGATAGGGAGGAGAGAAGAGTATGTAAGAGTAAAAGAGCATGGATTGAATGGAGAGAGAAACAAAAGCAGAGATAGACACTGTTACACTTTGTTACATAAATTTCACTTTAAACCTGTATTAATTCATATTTAGCTCTGCTAAGGAGGTTATGTTTTTTTTTGCTTGTATTTGTTGGTTTGTCAGCAGGATTATGTAAAAAGTTACTTTTTGATTGTGACAAAGTTTTATGATTGGCGAGTCTGTGGCTAAAAGCCAATTTATTAGATTTTGTGTATCTTGATCAGTGTTTGGATTAGGGCAGAAATTAAACAATTCTTCACCACTGTGAACCCTGGGTCCCCTTCTGCTAAGAAATTTAATTTTTTCAAAGTTTGGGGTTGACTTGAGTATTTTGAAATTGAGTTTATTAATTTATCACTCATCACTCCTGATGGAATGAAATATTTGTGTAGCTAGCCCTTGGTCCAGGGACCAGTTGACTTGATTTTGGTGGTGACTTAGATCCAGGATGAATGTAAAAGGTTCTACACCATTTCAAGATTAGGACTTTTGGGCATTGGTGGAGGATTGTACTCTTTGATGAGTGCCTTTAGGTTGTATATAATACAATTTCATGTATGATATAAATTTATAGATTTATGGTAACACTTTATCTTGTTTCATTTTCATGAGTTATAATAGGTTGTCTTATTTGATCACACAGTGATGGCATTTGAGTTGTTTTAACTCTCTTTCCTGAATAGCATTGCTGCATCATTCATCTCTAGTCAGATAAGTAACAAGAAAGTTGGATTCCAGGTCCCGAAAGTCCAAGAAGAAAGACATTGGTGATGGCCTGCTGTCAATGCGTGCTAAGCCACCTCCAGAGAGGGAGTTTGTTGACATTTTCCAAAAATTCAAGCTGTCATTTAACTTATTGGTGAGTTAATGTCATGCCAAAAGAAGCAGATCTTTTATACAGATATTATTCAGTTTATTTTACTTATTTATTATTTTGTAAGAATATGTGATATTGACAGTAAAGGTTAGGTGTATATATCACTATTTAATGAGAGGTGAATAATACAATACAATTTTTTGCCTGAGTTTTTTAAGATGAGAAATACTACTTGTATGTACATGTTAGTTTGCACCTGATTGACATTGATTTGTTCTCTCCCCAGGCAAAGCTGAAGTCCCACATTCATGACCCTAATGCTCCAGAGCTTGTACATTTCTTGTTCACTCCATTGGCACTTATTGTTGATGCTTCACGTGACTCAAACTACGGGCCAAACCTGCCTGCCAAGGTGATTATGTTGCTAAGCTGCATGAATTGCTTAAGACTGGTTATGAATGGAAAACATTCAAGAAATTGGTAGATTAGAAAATGTTTCATTTTATGTTATTAATAATGTACAGATATGCTTTTTTATGTAAAGGGATGGATACAAACAGCAAAGGCATTGTAACCCAACCAAAACTCCACTCTCAGGTCTTGTCTCCCCTGCTGACTGCTGATGCTATTGACCTCCTCACCAACTGCCTCACATCACGAGAGACAGAGCTATGGCAGAACTTGGGAGAAGCTTGGTGTGTCCCTCGCAGCATGTGGAAGTACAATGTTCCGCCCTACCAGCCAGGTGAGTAGTTGTGAATTTCCAACAGCTTAAAGATAAATAGTTGTAATTTTTTTTCTTTCTTATAGAAAAAATACTTTATATTTTAGAGAAAGGAAATAAGGATATATCTACAAGATATTTGTACTGCATTTGAATAGTGATCATAACTAGTTTTTATGCATGTAAGAAAGTGAAGGTAATTTTTAATTCCATCATGTACTCTCTCTCCAACAGTATTTTCAAGTGGCTGGGCACCTGAACTTTCAGAGAGTGAGCGGCACTCAGAGGTGGTTTCAGAAGGCAAAAGAATTAGAGAGGTATGTATGGTGGGCTTCTTGATTTGGTTGTTAATCTTGTTCGTTATTATGTTATTATTATGATGTTACTTTTCAATTTCCCACACATTGTGGAAGGATGATTTTAAGTTTTCAAGAGAATGTAGACACATATTCTAGATTTGGACAAAATACTGTATTGTGAGTCTTTCTGTTATTTGCATGCAAGGACAAGGATGCAGGAAGTGTAAGTCCATGTTATTTTAATTTGCAGTGATGCATATCTGGAGATTTATGTTCCATGACTATTTTTTTATTATTTGAAATTATTATGCAGGGGATTATTTTGTTGTAACCTTTTTAGAATCACAATATTTATTTACTTATTATATGAACTTGTATATTGTTTTATTAGTTGTAGTATCTTCAACTACCTGTATATGGTTAATATAATGATAATTGAAAAATAGTGAGCAAGGAAGGAGCACCATATGTAGTTTTGATAACAACCATTTGACCTAAATATAGAAATCGGCAGTTCTCCAGCTGTAGGCAGAGGCATAGATCACAAAGTAACTGGAGCACTCACACTTACAGCTGATGTACAGTTTTAAAGATATTAATGGTAGTGTATTATATACAACTGTATATATCATGCCTGCTAAAAGATTGTGTCATGAGAGTATATGACAAAATGAAAAATTACTATTACAATAGTAGGTGTAGGATAGATATTGTCAAAACTTTAAATATTTGTTTCTTGATGATAGTTCAGTAATTGATAATACAGAGTTACAGCCAAGGTCATGAGAGTATATTTTGTATATAAATGTTGCAGGTTCGTCCGCGCAGTGAAGAGTATGGCAGTGACTTCTATGATTCTGATCGACGGGAAGCATCACCCCCACCACCTGGTCGCTACTATGGACGTGACGAGAGGTGGGTGTCAAAGAAGTTGCCATTATATTTGTTGCATACCTTGAAAAATGAGTATGTGATCCTAAGATTCTATATTATTTTAAGTTTAAGGGTCAAGTTTAATATGCTAAGTGATCTTCCAGGCCACGGTCAATGACTCCACCATCAGAATATCCTCAAGCAGGAAGAAGTGACATCTCACAGGACTCCATGGATCAGCCTACTTTTGAGAAGCACCAACGGCAGTGGCTCAAGGACCTCAAGTCTCGCGGAGCTAAGATTGTACAAGTGACATATCCACGCACTGCCAATAATGACAAAGAGCTTACAGTTGTTCGTGGCGAGTATTTGGAGGTAAGTGCTGTTGGAAGCAGTTCTTTGCTCGTGACAGTGTAAATACTTTTGATGCATTTGGTAGATATATTCAAAGCTATGTTTAAAAATCTGAACCGCATTTTTTTAACCAAGGTGCTGGATGATAGTCGCAAGTGGTGGAAGGCAATAAATGCACGAGGACAAGTTGCCCATGTCCCACACACAATAGTGACCCCATATGCCGCTGACCAGGTGAGGAGGAGAATTATTTTTGTGTTGCTTTTAATTGATTGCTTGTCTTACATTGTTTTGTCCTATTCCTTTCTTTAAGGCAGAACGTAATAGATTTGAAGATTTATTAATAATTAATCAACCAACAGGATGGTAAGGAAGATTACCGTGCTGATGCTCGACGGAATGCCCCACCTCCCGTCTGGAATGAGCGACAGGGCAAGAAAGGTGAATTTCGGTATTTCTAGTTCCCAGCCTGTTACCTGTGGTGCTGGTACTGGTGGTTCACGACCTCTTTTAAGATGCCTCAATCCTCCACTTGTGGTTGCAATAGGATGATATGACATGTGGGAAGATTGATGAGTGCAGTTATGCAGTGATTCATTTACAACAACTCTGTGTAGAGCAAAAATTTGTATTGAGTGTTGTTTGTAAAGTAAAGAGATCTTCCAAATGTTAGCTGAAGGTGCTACAACACATGGTATGCTAGATTTTAAGGCAGTAAGGTACTGTAAGAGATCGTGAACCAGCAGTAGGTAGCTCTGAAGGGGAGCATTGTGAATGTCTCCATGTGGGCGTCTGTGTGTGTACGTGACATTTCTCCACTGTGCACTGTCTTAATTCATGATACACGCTTAAGTACGTAGGCTATATACTTTAGAAATCTTCTGTTTGTAATATTTTTCTCATAAATGTTATAATGGTGAACACTAAATTATTATTCATGTGCATAGCTATTGACTATCAGCAGATTCTTGAAATAGTGGACAGAATTTTTATTTCTTGCAGTTATTTAGTATTCACCTTACAGAGTGTATGATTTAGCAGGTAATGATTGTGAAAAAAATTAAAAGTTATACTGTTGAATTGTCACTAAGTATTCCACTTAAAGGGAACAATTTTTTGCTAGTTAAATCATTCACAAGTTTATATGTACCTTTGTTCTATCAATGTAATTATATTCATTTTACTTATAGTTGGAAATGTAACAGTTAAAGTTTAGCTTGAATGAATGACATAATTTCCTCCCTAAGGAATGTACAAGGTAAATAACTTAGTTGAAAATAGATTTATTGTTTGTTATTGCTTGAGTTATGCCACAACACAGTATGAGTTGTGTATAGACTGTGTCTTTTGTGGTATATTTGTTATTTACTATATTCTATCATCATATATGAATTTATATTTTCTGATATGTATATTAGCCTGATTACATTAAATCCTGTGGACCCTTCAGACTAACATTACCATCATAGCTGTTTAATCTGAGTGTACAGAATTCATTTGCATATTTTAAAGCTTCACTTAATGATGAATGATTGTATGTAGTGAAGCAGACATTCAATGCCTTAGTGTTTTAGTTGATATATAACCTAATTTTGTGTTCATTATCCAAGTTCAGCAAAGCCCTTATTTGCTCACCATTGCCTGACTGCCACTGCTCACATAGTTATTCTTTATTTAAGACTGCTGGTACTGTAGTGCTGTAGGATATATGTGGGTTGATAATGTTACTGATGTGGACTTGTGTAAGTTTGACCTTTCTGACAGTATAGTATCAGAAAATTTATTCAAGAGTTACATAAGTCATTGGCAAATATGTATTACGGCTTGTGATGACCTGCCTTGAAATATCTAGAATGCCCTACTTCCTCTTACATGTTGAGAAAGATGGTATTGAATTTCAATGTGACTCCCATATGTTTTCTGATACTTTGATACAGAAGAAAGTATCCAACTTTTGGAAAGAAGAAAACGATGACTTGTGTGAGACTGTTATGTACTGGCCCATCTTGTGGCACTATAGACTCTCTCTGCTTGAGGATTCTTTCTGGTATTTAACTCTAATTTCTTTTTTCTTAGTTCTGCTTTAGCATGACAAGACTAGCTTTTGTACGCTTTACATTACATACATTGTAATAGTAAAGTTTAGCAATGGATAAGATAATCAAAGACTGATTTTAACAGTACTGCTTACGAAATCTAGCCTTGCTCTATTACTTTAGAGCCTTACATCATCCAGTGGTGAGTGGACTACTAGACTCCAGGTAATGTACGCTTCAGTCAGGGTTTCAGAAGAATGTGGGTTCCCATTTATTTTGGAGAGCTTATGTGTGGCATTCTACAAGATGTCTTTTTTAATTATTATTATTATTATTATTATTTTTAGCATTGAACTGTAGAGCAGTTCTGTAAAAGTATAAGAATAGGTTTGTAAATATAAGCTGCTTTACCCTTTTTTTTATCACAAGAGTTTGGGATGCCATGATCCTGAAGCTGTAGGTAACCTGGTTGGGACGAGACATTAATTGCATGCATGGTGGAGGGTTTTAGTGGACGGCTCTGTTGACTCCTGTGATGATGAGATAGGCTGAGGATAGCTCTGGGATTGACTCATTCTGGGTCTTGAACATGACCAAGACTCACATGGAACTCATACCCAAGGCTCATATCAAGCCATCATATCATCTTTCATGGCTTCAACTGACTAACTCATTATGTATGAAATAGACACCACTGCCTTCCGTTTTCAATAATGGGGACGACAACTCCATACTGACTCATGACCAAATTTTGACGGGTCTCCTTGGACGTACTGTCATCTTAAAAGTGATGGGCTAAAAAAAGAATAAGTTTGATAAGATAAAACAAAAAACTGACAGAAGCATGCTAAATTTAAGAGACAGTGACAATACAAGACAATAATCTCAAACAACTTCTTTTTTTCCTTTGAAAACAAACCAGACTATGTGCTTAGGATGCACGCAATCAAATTTGTTGTATGTCTTAAGTTTTTATTTTAACTTTTATTACTTTTTTTTCCTCCTTTACTGTATGAAAACCAAAAATATCAGTTGACAAGATTTACTGTGAAATCAGATTCCTGACATTTGTAAAGAATTTCATGTACATTTGTAACATAAGAATTCTTATTTTTCAGTAAAATAGTAGATGGTTGTGGCAAATGAATCTTACATTATATAAAATGTAATATCGAGATTAAGATGAATAAACCAATGAGAAAATATGTACTTTATTTGGTATTTTGTGATTTTCCTTAAATACCCGTGATGTGCCATATTGTCAACAGAGCCCAAAACATACTTTGCACCCATGCACAAATGCCGTCAAGGCAATTCAGTTTTTTCCTTTGTTTCCTGTTGATGGATGGGAGGGTGTGTGGGTGGATCATTCTGTTACAGCAAGACCCAGTTTCCTGCAGCGACATGTATCTGTTAGGTAAGTAATTGTTTGATGTACTATTATCCTTCCATCTCCAAGTTACTGCTGAGTTATGTTCTTTAATGTAAAAACATATGGATCGAGATACCAGTTTATATCTGTTAACGAGATATTTTGGCTTAAATTTAAATTTACATGAACGTTTTTTACAATAGTGTCAGAAGATCCTCATCATTTTGGGTATCCCTTTCTGTAGCAAGGTCTAGGTATACTGTAGATTATATCTGGAGAAACAAAAATATATTTCATATAATTTTTGAAAGTGCAAATGCGAGTGTTAGTGTGTGTAAATATGAGAGTGAGAGAGACATCTGATAATATAGATAAGCATATTGGGGACTGTATATAATTTGGAATTTGGAAACAAAGAAAAGCTAGCTTTATCAGGCCAGTGAATAGTAGATTATTCTTGACAGATGTACTGCAATAATTTCCTGCACCCTCACACAACAGAAACTTCTGTAGTCATTTACAATGGAATAAACTTTTTGTAGTAGCATAATTTGTATCCAGTGGTTTAGAAACATTACTTTACATGCACACTGGCAATGAAGGTATATGGGTACAGCACTGGGAGAGTTGCTTATCATTTAAATCCTCTTCTCTGATTGAATG
>NW_028234413.1:32812658-32820158 GCF_977035675.1 Penaeus japonicus | reverse complement strand
GACAAGACAGATGCAAAAGAAAGTATCACAGAAGACTTCAGTTTCCTCAGAGACTATAACAGTGGTTATCAGACTGATTCAGGTTAGTCTTCAAGTTTTAGGCTTGAAAATTTTATTTCTACTGTCGTATGAATCAATTGAATTGAAAAGGTGCATGATGTACACCTTTCACATTGGAATCCTTTAATGATGAATGAAATGATTAAGTGTGTATAAAGTACACACACATATACAAATGTATATTCATATACATTTTTCATTGTTTAATTAAGTTTATTACAATTCACAGAATCAGAAAATGATATGGAGATTCCAGGGGCCTCAGGTGGACATGCCGGCACACTTAAAGAACAAATTAAAAAGCAAAGAAAGAAGATACAAAATCAGGCTCTTGATGACAAGGCTTCTCGGTGAATCACTTTCTTCCCGTTGGTTTTAGATTTAAAATAAAAAGAATTGGTGTAATGAGTCTATATTGTCAGTTAGACCACTGAGTTTATTAGCCCAAGATGTTTGGAGTTTCTTAGAAGTTTTGGGTTTACAGTCATATCATAGATACATACATATATATATATATAGTCTCATTAATCATTTTATGTATAATTATATATTCCAGTGCGGATATTTACCCCCAATGATTTGTGTAATATATTTCTAAGCATTCAGAGTATTTAAGACTACAGATAATGTATAGCCATGGCCATATATAGAATAGTTTATTGGCTTAGGTACATTCAAAGTGATGGCAGTAAAAGTTGCCGTTGAATTGTTATTATTTTGTAATAAGTTAGGAACTGTTTGTGTTGTAGACTTTGCATGTAGCAACTGTTTGCTTTTGCAGGGAAAATTTCCAGTGTTGATAGTATGTTGCAGTCACTCTTTTTTTAAATAAAGCATGTAACATTAAGTATATTTGTAATGTGCATGGAGGTCAGTATGTTATTTTTTATGTGATATATTCTTACTTTTTTGTAATTACCTGTTGATATGTTCATAATTGTATAAATCTAATAAAGTTAAAATAATATATACTTCAATAAATAAAGATATAATGTTGGTATTTTCTCCAGGAACTTAGATGCAGTTGACTTAGGTTAGGTCTGTCAGTTTGGGAGTATGAGTAATATACCATTGGAAATATCATAATATTCAGGAGAGATAATACAATTATCAAGTAAATTTTTCACACAACCACAAACACAAACACACACACTGTATTGCTCATATCTGGTCACACAGAGCAATCAGTAGATATCACCTAAGGATGTTAAAAAACAAACTGGTTTTTGTCTTTAGGTAATACAGCTCCTGGACAAATTTACACAACAATGCCATATATTAGAAATTTGATTGTATATGGTTGTATAAATAGATTTTCATTGTGATGTGGTATTACAGGGATATACTTCCTTTTTTTCTAGTTACTGTGAAAGCAACGAATTTAGAGTATTAGTGATGAAATCAATGAAAATGTTCTGTATGGGATGAGGAAGAGGCAATAGTTCTTGTCTGTAACATCATTTAGCCAGTCTTTGTTGACAATAAAAAACAGGAGTGAAAATGAACGCTTCCTAGTTCGAAAAGGGATATTTCAGTGGAATTTTCCTTTCACCTTGAATTCCTGTATTATTACAATTATCATAATGTATTTTTTCTTTTTTAACTACATGCTTTGTTAGTTAATACCATTTGGATTCCTCTTTGTAAAGAGACAGATGAGGTGAAGGAGACCTATATGTTCCACTAGAATTTCATAGCAATAATCATGTATGCCAGATTATTTGTCATTTCTCCAGGGATAGAATAAAAGGCTTACAGTTTTTTCTGTGTATTGTAATGTCTTTTCTATGGGGCTTTTTGGTGCCAAGATGTCTTTGAGTATTTGTTATATGTCTCAGATGTTGTAAATAATATTAAAGAGTGATTTATTAAGTTGGTGTTTTTATCCTTTGGGGAATATAATCTTTGAAGTAATTTGATGTATTAACAAAAGTTCTGTTTTTTTTCTGAAATCAATATCAAAGTGTGAAAAGAGAGGGATGTAATGAATTTTAAAATGTGGGAAGAGTTATAGGAAAAATAACTCAAAAGTATCTAATATTTTTACTTTATTTATTACTGGAATGCAACATATCACATATATAGCGAGTTGATGCTTCTAATACTTTATTTATAGCAACCATAAAGTTTTTCTTGTGCAAAAACAAACTTGAATATCATCTTATAATAAAGTGGTATTCCATTATTGGAGTAAATTAATGTTCTGATTTGAGATATTCTGCAAATAAATGTCTTGAATAAAAAAATAATATATCTAAAATAACAATTTGTGAACTTTTTCCAACATACAAAAAATATTTAAGGCTAGTTCATATAAATGCTCAGATATTGATAAAAATTTAACATTTGTACAATACCTATTACATTATCATCACAATGACCATTCCTATGATGATTATCATCATCAGTAATATTATTATGATTATATTATTATCAGGTCAGGTTATCATAGTTATAAATATTATTATTATTACATTACTGGCATTTTAGGTGATTGTATTGAAATATATGCACCTACCCCTTTAATAAAAATTTAACATTTGTACAATACCTATTACATTATCATCACCATGACCATTCCTATGATGATTATCATCATCATTACTATTATTATGATTATATTATTATTAGGTTATCAGTGTTATAATTATTACTATTATTATTACTACCATTATCATTACTACCATTATTATTACTATTATTTTTATTACTATCATCATTATTATTATTATTATTTATTTATTTTGAAAATCATAACATATGCAAAGGTAAAAGTAAGTAGTCTTGGAAAGAAAGTACATACAACTATGAGGAAAAAAACCTGCTGTGAGTATTATGATCTTTGCAAAACACAAACTGGTTAGCTTGTGTATACTGTCATTCTACTCATATGCAGCCCTTATGTAACTTACATTCAGTTCAAAATACATATCTTAGTAAATAAAGAAAACAGCAGCAACACTGTACAACTGATGACTTATTTGGATATTGCTAATTTTTTAAATTTTTAATAAATATAGTCCTGTATTACTGATGCTGATTGATTATCACCTTTTTCCATATCTATGTATATCCTGTTAGATAGATAAATAGATAAATAAATAAATAAATAAATATATATAAATATGAATATATAATATATATATATATATATATATATATATATATATATATAAATATATATATATATAAATAATATATATATATATATATATATACACACACATATGTATATATATGTAAATACCCATACATATACATACATATAAATATACATATAAAAATATATTATACATAATCAACAGGTATGAATCAGTGGACCATGACCAGCTGTGCCCTCCACACCAGAGTCCTCCAGTTCCCCAATCTTGAGCCATGTTCAAACCACACAAAATGTTTTCCATGTGTTTCTACGATTCTTTGGTCTAGCTCTTCCACACGGCCCATAAACCATACTAGTGAGCAGATCCTTGTCTATATTCTGACTCCTTGGTACATGACAGATGACGGTTGGTATTCTCACATTCAGACTGTATAGGAGTCTGTTGTTGCACTCCATTTTTCCAAGGGTTTCTTCATTTGTTTTCTAAAGGATTCTGTCAGAATTCTTCAGTTAAAAAAAATGTTATTATAAACACTGTTTCAGTGATTTTATGGAGGGAAAAAAAAAAAAAAAAAAAAAATCTCACTTTAATGCAACATATAATGCATGAAGTAACCAGATAATCATAACAGGGATTCTTATTATCGACTCCTTCACAGCTGCAGTCAGTTTTTAAGTTTCTCTAATCACACTCTCAGCTCCCAGACTGGCCAAGCAGTCTGGTTAATGGTTTGTATGTTGTTTTTCTGTCACAGCTAAAATGTGTTTTACTAGCATAAACCATACTCTACCAGCATTTTAGGTGATTGATATGAATCATATGATTCCACCCCTTTAAAAGAATACATACATGTAAATATAAGCAAACATATAAATATGACATTACTATGTTGAAAACTTGATGCATATTGTGACATATAACACATATATCTTTGGTAGTTCTTATCTTATCAGTCTGGATGTAATCTTGAGAAAGAAGTGAAAAAAACATCAACCTACAATAATTACTTTTTTCCTTCTAATGCCTCTCTGAAGAACTCCCTGCAAAGTAAAAATGCTTAATCAGTATGGAGAGTCTATTTGTAGGCCTACCTGGCCTTACCTGTTTACCCCATTCCTTGAATTTTCTTTGGAAACAAAAATAAATATTTCAGTGATTATTATCATTGCTACTAATTTTGTCGTTGCTCTCATTCCTTGAATTTTCTTTGGAAACAAAAAAATATTTGTGATTATTATCACTGCTACTAACTTTGCCGTTACTCTCATTATTACTATTATATTGATGTTAATAACAAAAATAGTGATAAAAATGGAAACTTTTTATTAAATCCTATATGAATAACGTAAACAGATTGTGTCAGGTAGTCTTATTCATTGACTCCTTGGCGATTTAAATGCTTGTGGAGCCATCAATGTATATGAACAATAATATAACACAATCACCAGAGAGTCCATGTACACATACATTCCTAAAACATACACTCCTTAAACACAAAGGTAAATTTTTGTCTTTGATATTTCAAGAACATTTCCTTATACACCATGGTATCTGTGATTCATTGTTAGATGTCAAATACATACAGCAGCAAAAGTTAATGCAGCAAACCATTGCATATGAGGGAAAATGTGAAGAAAGAGCAAGATAGAGGGAAAGGAAAAAAAAAGTAAAAAATTAAGGTAAATATAGCATAAACACCAATAAAACACATTTCTCATAAAAAAATAAAAAAAGATAAAACATTACATGCACAAATACTAAAAGCAGAACAAGAAACTAGGAAATGCTGACTGGCATGTATAATACCACAGTCTTATGCAAGGGTAATGGGTGTATGTAGTTGGTACAGTCAGTGCGGCTGCAACAAGTTGCAAGACAGTACCATATTAACCCTCTCTGGACGGGTGGTACAGTACTGTACCGCTCATTCAAAAGCCCAGTGGCCGGGTGGCACAGTATTGTGCCAGCCATTCAATTGATTTAGGACTAATAATTCGAACGCCCAGGCATTGTGACATTCAAGGCTAGAATGCCCCCGTCGTGGATGGGTTAAAGAATTGACACTACAAACATCTAATTCTTAGAAAAGAAAGAAAGAAAGAAAAAAAGAAAATCAAGAAAAAAAAGATGAAATAAAAAATGAAAAACAAAAAATTACACACGCACGCGCGTGCACACACACACACACACACACACACATACACACACACACACACACACACACACACACACACACACACACACACACACACACACACACACACACACATAAATTGAAGTCAAATAAATTGAAGGCATGTTAATGCTGATATATACTAATATCTAGAGGAGAATAATAAATGGTTGGCCTCAGAAGCTCAGACAACCTCCTATCTTCCAAACTCTTCCGTGAAACTCATTGAAGACAAAAAGTTACTTTAACATTGGCATCTACAGTATTAATAAAAAATAAGAAAAAATGGATGAAAATTAGATACGAAATGCATAAAACCTGAATGACATTACTCCTCTTACCTAATGATCTGGGGCAGGTCTGGGGCACGGCAAATGTAGTCATGACCATATTTGGCGTCAAATTCAACAAATTTTATAGGCGGCAGAGTCTGCGGTCGCTCCCCCTTGGCAGTCTTGAAGAGCTGAAAAGATTCCATTAATTACAGTAACTCTATTATCAATCAAGTTTATTTCCACATCAATCTTTCCACAAGAAAGATTGGTGTGATGAATTCCAAATCAACTATCTGTTTATTTTTCATCATTGCATGAGCTGCATAATTAAATGTCCAGATACTGATAAACTTACTTTCTGACCCAGTTCGAAAGGTACCATGCAGTCATTTAAGGCATGAAGTATTATTATTGGTGCATTCACATATGCAATGTGTTCATCTGTACGGAATGCTGCACCAATTTCTGCCAAACGACTCAAGAAAAGCCAATCAAACTTTGGCATTCTACGAAATATCTGGAAGGAAATAAACTAATGAAAAGTATACAACTTATGATGGTTAAACTACACTGGCTAATGTCATATTAATTAATATGTCCATTGCAATCACCTAACACTTGAATACAATGAAGTGCCATGATAATGTGTACTCTACATGATTTTGTAATTCTGTAAAAAAAAAAAAAAATGACATACATGCTGCATTATCCCTTGGCAGATGGGTGTCATGACATACACGACACATGAGTTTTTGGCCTGACAGTGGGCCTTATGATGTTCATGGCGTGGCATTTTTGATATTGGGGGTGAGCGGATAACTGTGTTTCATTATTGTACTATGAGTATTAACTCTATTACTATAATTGCGTAATATTCAGCAAAAGAAGTTTAGTTTAGATTCCCATACATAGATGGCACCACTCTCTCCTAGTATCAGCATTCATGGTCTCTAGCAAGTATCATCTTCCAAGGGCGATGATATCTTGCAAATATAAAAAAATGAAGTTGCTTTTTTTCCTCCCATAAAACTCTAATACTTCTATCACACCAAGCATAAAGAACATAATGAGATGATATGGACCCTGTACTACAGTTTAAGATTACTGCAATATTGATAAAGCCTGTCATGTGGAACATACAAGTCCCACAATACAGTAAAACAAAAAAAAATATAAGCACAAAAATGGCTCTAGTATCATAATGAGTGAATGAAAGAGCACATGAAAGGTCATGATATGTCACATGAAGTTTCCTTGCTCTGAAATAAAACCCATCTGTGGTGCAGCACAGGTGGCACTAATACCCATCCTAGGAACTGGGCAAGGAAACCAATTTCTGATTGCAATGGCTTAAAAATACAAGTTTCTATACCACATTTCTTATTGCAAATCCACTATACAACTAATAACAAACTTACTGCAGTCAGGAAACAAGACTTGACTTCCTCCTTCATATTATTGAAAGGCGACTCGAGCACAAGACCTGACGGCCTTTCCCCATCTAAGCACAGGTCCCTCAGAGCATGTGTTGAGATCCTACAAAAGTTCAAAACTTGTAATTCCTTTCCAAATTCATTAGGATATAATAAGCATATATTTAAAATAACCAAAGGACTAATGAAAGTGGCTTACCCTGTCCCCAAGGAGTGTCCCCAGAGAAAGAGGGGTGAGGACCCTACTTTCTCCTTGAGGTACCTGTAAACAGCCTTCGCATCTTGAACAACACCATTCTCACTGACATGAACAAAGCTGGAGTCACCATATCCTGTTTGATGAGAGTAAACTCTTTAATGTAGCTTTTCATAAATAGGAAGCAAATCCAGCAGCCACAGAAGACTAAACTAAGTTCTTTAGTCATTAAATAGACACAAATGGGTATATATCTTTA
>NW_028234413.1:32787658-32805158 GCF_977035675.1 Penaeus japonicus | reverse complement strand
AAACTTATTTTAATCAAAAGTTATATGAAAGTAGACTTAATACAAAAATTATATTTATTTCTCTAGCTTGTGGAGAGAGCAGGTATCTAGAGTTATTATAACCATCAACATACACTACCATTTCTTACCCTCTTGTGTCTCTCTGTTCATTGCTCCCTTTTATTAACTTAGGAAGGAGAGAGAGAGAGAGAGAGAGAGAGAGAGAGAGAGAGAGAGAGAGAGAGAGAGAGAGAGAGAGAGAGAGAGAGAGAGAGAGAGAGAGAGAGAGAGAGAGAGAGAGAGAGAGAGAGAGAGAGAGAGAACTTTAACTATAATTGATTTATTAAATACATAGTTTGTTGACGTTGATTATATATTGATTAATCAATTTCAAATGATGAACAGGATATATTTCAATACTAAAATTAACCTAATGATTAATATTTGTTTAACATAATTAGATTAATTACATTTCATAACCTTGTTAAAGAGAATGCAAATAGCATGAATAATTCTTCTTAAAATCATGAAGATGATTAAATCAATGAAGAAATTTGAACAACGACATACCTATTAAGAATGAAAATCAAATTAAAAGGAAAGGAAAACGTAACACGATTATGATACTGGAAGAGTTTGAGATGCATAAGGACCAATTTCCGATGTCTTTACTCAGAGAGGGAGAGAGAATGAAAAGGGAAGAGAAAGTGCGATATTTTTTGCGAGAAAGAGGAGGAGGGAGGGAGATTTAAAATAAATGAGATAAGGAGAGAGAGAGAGAAAGGGGAAAGGAGAGAGAGGGTGAAACAAAGAGGAAGAAAAAGAGAGAAAATAAGAAAGAGAGGAGGGGGAAGGGGGTTAAACAGTCAGAAAGGAAGTAAGGAAGAGTAAGATAAAGTATGGGGAAAAAGGGAAACGGAGATAGATAGAAAGAGAATGAAAAAGAGAGTGGAAGGGAAAGCGCGATATTGTTTGAGAGAGAAGGGGGAGAGATAGAAAATGAAAGAGATAAATAGAGTGAAAGAGAGAAATAGAAGGAGAGAAAAAGAAAGAAAGAGAGACAGTGGAGGGAAATAGAGAGAGTGGGGGGAGGGGAGGGGGAGGGGGGTGAAACAGTCAGACAGAAGATAGGAAGTAAGGAAGAATAAGATAAAGCATGGGGGAAGATAAATAGATAAAGAGTGAAAGGAAAAGAAATAACGAATATTTGTTCAACGTAAGCAGATTAATTGCGTTTAATAATAGCCTTATTAACGAAAATGCAAATAACTCAAATAGTTCTATTTGCAATCATTAATTTATGATGATTAAAGGAAAAAATGAACAACGACATATTAAGGATGGAAATCAAATTAAAAGGAAAGGAAAACGTGACAAAAATTGAAAATGAAAGAGTTGGAAATATATAATGAGCGATTTCCGCGTCCATATATTAGATCTCGGTGGTACAGACGGCAAAGCTTTTAACTCTCTTTTCAGGTTGATTCCAGCGTCGGAGGTACTCGGGTTCGAGACCAGAAAAATCTTTCCTCGGGAAAAGTTAACAGGTGTCCTCGGCACTTGCTCGTGTTTGGCGGTTCACGAGCGTTCTCTTCGGAGATAACGTCCCCCACTCGAGGTCAAAGGTCATTCCGGTCGGCAGTCACGCAGGGAAGGCAGCACAGGCCTCTAGATTATAAGTTGGTTCAGATCTGTATGAGGTTCTGGTTGGTCCGATTGGGTGGTTGTTTTGCAATCATTTAGGGTCATTATTATTATTATAACAATTGTTATTATTATCATTATCACTATTATTGATATCATTATTATTATTATTACAGAAAAATAGTACAAAACAAAATCAGCCCTCTTATCATAAATTTATCATTATTATTTGCATTATTGTCATTATTATCATTAGTATCATTTTTGCTAGCATTCTCAATATCGTTATCATTTCTGTTACGATCTTATCAATTTGTAAAATCACAATATTTTCTATCAACATCATTATCACAACTATTACTTGCATTTGGATTATTACTATTGTCATCGCAAATATTCAGAGAAGCCCAGCGTTACTAATTACCCTCCCCCCCTTCCCCCCCTGCACTGATAAGCAATGATTATGGCATAGTTATACTTTTATCTTGGTATTTGTGTCCTTCTTTTATGGAAACGAGCTGATTTTTAATTCCTCAGTAATCATTAACATAAATGATGTAGTGGTCTACAGAGGAAGAATGAATAATTATCATATAATTTAACGGGAGTCGTTAAAAAATCAAGTTTTATCGAGTTAATATGTGAATTAAATCGTTCAGTGTTTACCGTAAGTATATGATAAGTATATGACCAACATTGTTTAAGTATTATATCATTATGAGCGTTATTTTAATCATTGATCTTACTTTCTAAAAGTATTATCATCATTATCATTTGATCAGTATGTTTTCATTATCATTATTACTATTAGCATTTCGATTACTGATAATATCTATACCGTTGTTATAATTGTAGTTTTTGCTATTGTCATTTTTAAGCTTGTCGTTATTAGTATCTATCATTATTATTATCATATTATTGTCATTATTATTGTTTTTTTATCATTACATATTAGTATTTAATTAATTTATCATCATCACATCATCATCATCATCGTTGTTATTGTCATCATAACTACAACATAACAGCAATAGCGATGGCATAATTATTATTTTTGTCTTCCAATTTTACGTATGTCATTAATTTAAGTCTTTTGATTCTAAATTCTCGGTCAGTTTTCATATCTGATTTTCTTAGTTCTGAAGAGTAATTTCTTTGACTTATTTTGCATTTTTTAAAAATTGTATGAAGAGGCAAACAAGATCATTAATCCTTAATAAAATAATAAGCCATTTAGTGTAACTCACTATCAATGAAATATGTCTAAATCACTTAATAGACAAAGAAATTAAGTAGCGAGAAGTGTGTGTTATAAGTAAACTAACAGATGGACAAAGAATAGAGTCCTGAAAAAAAAAAAAAATATCGATGATTAAATGTATACAAAATCAACCCTCCACACACTATTTTAATAGGACTAATGTTATCAATATCATTATGATAATAATTATGATAATATTATCAACTTTATTATTATCATATTGTTGCCATTACCCTTTTTGTTTTTATTGTCATTATATATCAGTAGAAGTAGGCTTGTCATGATTATCATTATCATTGTTATTAGCATTCGAATTATTATCACTTTCATTATCATCTGTTATTGTTATTGATGTCCTCATCATCACTATCATAATCATTATTACTGCAATAACTGTCATTGCAACAAAAATAATAGCAACAAAAGTGATGGAAATGTAATCTATTGAAGTATAAAAAAGATGAATTTAAGTCCTCTTTTTATTATGTCGGTGAAACATTGTAGTGTGACATTGCATCAATAATAACAGTATTAGCATCACAATTATTTACCAAATTTTGTTGTGATTATTGCTATCATCATTACTGCCATCCTTGTTCTTAACATCTATAGCATTTAAGTATCAACATTAATATTATCACCTATTGTATATAAGTATCAACATTATTATCATCATCTATTGTATATAAGTATCAACATTATCACTATCATTATCACCATTATTGTTATCAGTATTAAAAACAAATCAGAGATTATCACAATATAAATTGTCTGTTTCGCATAATACATGTCATTATAAACACATGAAAGAGGAAAAGACGAGAAGAGGAAAACTTTTATTTTAATCAAAAGTTATATGAAAGTAGACTTAGTACAAAAACAATATTTATTTTTCTAGCTTGTGGAGAGAGCGGGTATCTAGAGTTATTATAACCATCAACATCAATTATATTTCCTGTCATCTTGTGTCTCTCTGTTCATTGATCACTTTTAGTAACTTATAAAGCAGAGAGAGAGAGAGAGAGAGAGAGAGAAAGAGAGAGAGAGAGAGAGAGAGAGAGAGAGAGAGAGAGAGAGAGAGAAAGAAAGAATTAAAGAGCGAAGACAAGTTTTGGATTTTTTTTTACTCATAAAAAGAAAACTTTAACTATTATTGATTTATTAAAAACATAGTTTGCTGACGTTGATTATATATTGATTAATTAATTTCAGATGATGAACAGGATATATTTCAATACTAAAATTAACCTAATGATTAATATTTGTTTAACATAATTAGATTAATTACATTTCATAACCTTGTTAACGAGAATGCAAATAGCGTGAATAATTCTACTTAAAATCATGAAGATGATTAAATCAATGAAGAAATTTGAACAACGACATACCAATTAAGAATGGAAATCAAATTAAAAGGAAAGGAAAACGTAACACGATTATGATACTGGAAGAGTTTGAGATGTATAAGGAGATAAGGGGAGAGAGAGAGAGAGAAAGGGGAAAGGAGAGAGAGGGTGAAACAAAGAGGAAGAAAAAGAGAGAAAATAAGAAAGAGAGGAGGGGGAAGGGGGTTAAACAGTCAGAAAGGAAGTAAGGAAGAGTAAGATAAAGTATGGGGAAAAAGGGAAACGGAGATAGATAGAAAGAGAATGAAAAAGAGAGTGGAAGGGAAAGCGCGATATTGTTTGAGAGAGAAGGGGGAGAGATAGAAAATGAGAGATAAATAGAGTGAAAGAGAGAAATAGAAGGAGAGAAAAAGAAAGAAAGAGAGACAGTGGAGGGAAATAGAGAGAGTGGGGAGAGAGGAGGGGGAGGGGGGTGAAACAGTCAGACAGAAGATAGGAAGTAAGGAAGAATAAGATAAAGCATGGGGGAAGATAAATAGATAAAGAGTGAAAGGAAAAGAAATAACGAATATTTGTTCAACGTAAGCAGATTGATTGCGTTTAATAATAGCCTTATTAACGAAAATGCAAATAACTCAAATAGTTCTATTTACAATTATCAATTTAAGATGATTAAAGGAAAAAATGAACAACGACATATTTAGGATGGAAATCAAATTAAAAGTGACAAAAATTGAAAATGAAAGAGTTTGAGATATATAAGGAGCGATTTCCAAATATACTTCTTAGATCTCGGTGGTACAGTCGACAAAGCGTCTAACTTCTATTTCAGGTTGATTCCAGCGTCGGAGGTACTCGGGTTCGAGACCAGAAAAATCTTTCCTCGGGAAAAGTTAACAGGTGTCCTCGGCACTTGCTCGTGTTTGGCGGTTCACGAGCGTTCTCTTCGGAGATAACGTCCCCCACTCGAGGTCAAAGGTCATTCCGGTCGGCAGTCACGCAGGGAAGGCAGCACAGGCCTCTAGATTATAAGTGAGTTCAAATCTGTATGAGGTTCTGGTTGGTCCGATTGGGTGGTTGTTTTGCACTCATTTAGGATCATTATTATTATTATAACAATTGTTATTATTATCATTATCACTATCATTGACATCATTATTATTACTATTACAGAAAAATAGTACAAAACAAAATCAGCCCTCTTATCATAAATCTATAATTATTATGTGCATTATTATCATTATCATCATTAGCATCATTATTGCTAGCTTTCTCAATATCGTTATCATTTCTGTTACGATCTTATCAATTTGTAAAATCACAATATTTTCTATCAACATCATTATCACAACTATTACTTGCATTTGGATTATTACTATTGTCATCACAAATATTCAGAGAAGCGCAGCGTTAATAATTACCCTCCCCCCTCCCCCCTTCCCCCCCCCCCCCTGCACTGATAAGCAATAATTATGGCATAGTTATCCTTTTATCTTGGTATTTGTGTCCTTCTTTTATGGAAATGAGCTGATTTTTAATTCCTCAGTAATCATTAACATAAATGATGTAGTGGTTTACAGAGCGAAAATGAATGATTATTATATAATTTAATGGGAATCATTAAATATTCTGGTTTTATCGAGTTAATATGTGAATTAAATCGTTCAGTGTTTACCGTAAGTATATGATAAGTATATGACCAACATTGTTTAAGTATTATATCATTATGAGCGTTATTTTAATCATTGATCTTACTTTCTAAAAGTATTATCATCATTATCATTTGATCACTGTGTTTTCATTATTACTATTAGCATTTCGATCACTGATAATATCTATACCGTTTTTATAATTGCAATTTTTGCTATTGTCATTTTTAAGCTTGTCGTTATTAGTATCTATCATTATTATTATCATATTATTGTCATTATCATTTTTTTTATCCTTACATAATAGTATTTAATTTATTTATCATCATCACATCATCATCATCATCGTTGTTATTGTCATCATAACTACAACATAACAGCAATAGCGATGGCATAATTATTATTTTCATCTTCCAATTTTACGTATGTCATTAATTTAAGTCTTTTGATTCTAAATTCTCGGTCAGTTTTCATATCTGATTTTCTTAGTTCTGAAGAGTAATTTCTTTGACTTATTTTGCATTTTTTAAAAATTGTATGAAGAGGCAAACAAGACCATTAATCCTTAATAAAATAATAAGCCATTTAGTGTAACTCACTATCAATGAAATATGTCTAAATCACTTAATAGACAAAGAAATTAAGTAGCGAGAAGTGTGTGTTATAAGTAAACTAACAGATGGACAAAGAATAGATTCCTGGAAAAAAAAAATCGATGATTAAATATATACAAAATCAACCCTCCATACACTATTTTATTAGGACTAATGTTATCAATATGATTATAATAATAATTATGATAATATTATCAACTTTATTATTATCATATCGTTGCCATTACCCTTTTTGTTTTTATTGTCATTATATATCAGTAGAAGTAGGCTTGTCATGATTATCATTATCATTGTTATTAGCATTCGAATTATTATCACTGTCATTACTATCTGTTATTGTTATTGATATCCTCATCATCACTATCATAATCATCATTATTACTGCCATAACTTCCATTGCAACAAAAATTATAGCAACAAAAGTGATGGAAATGCAATCTATTGAAGTACAAAAAAGACAAATTTAAACCCACTTTTTAATATGTCGCTGAAACATTGTAGTGTAAAATTGCATCAGTAATAATAGTATTAACGACACAATTATTTACCAGATTTTATTGTAATTATTGTTATCATCATTACTGCCATCCTTGTTCTTCACATCTATTGTATATAAATATCAACATTATTACTATCATCAGCACCATTATTGTTATCAGTATTAAAAACAAATCAGAGATTATCACAATATAAATTGTCTGTTTCGCATAATACATGTTATTATAAACACATGAAAGAGGAAAAGACGAGAAGAGGAAAACTTTTATTTTAATCAAAAGTTATATGAAAGTAGACTTAATACAAAAATTATATTTATTTTTCTAGCTTGTGGAGAGAGCAGGTATCTAGAGTTATTATAACCATCAACATAAATTATATTTCCTGTCATCTTGTGTGTCTCTGTTCATTGATCACTTTTAGTAACTTATAAAGCAGAGAGAGAGAGATAGATAGATAGATAGATAGATAGAGAGAGAGAGAGAGAGAGAGAGAGAGAGAAAAAAAAATTAAAGAGCGAAGACAATTTTTGGATTTTTTTTTACTGATAAAAAGAAAACTTTAACTATTATTGATTTATTAAATACATGGTTTGTTGACGTTGATTATGTATTGATTAATTAAATTCAAATGATAAACAGGATATATTTCAATACTAAAATTAACCTAATGATTAATATTTGTTTAACATAATTAGATTAATTACATTTCATAACCTTGTTAACGAGAATGCAAATAGCGTGAATAATTCTACTTAAAATCATGAAGATGATTAAATCAATGAAGAAATTTGAACAACGACATACCAATTAAGAATGGAAATCAAATTAAAAGGAAAGGAAAACGTGGTACGATTATGATACTGGAAGAGTTTGAGATGTATAAGGAGATAAGGAGAGAGAGAGAGAGAGAGAGAGAGAGAGAGAGAGAAAGGGGAAAGGAGAGAGAGGGGGAAACAAAGAGGAAGAAAAAGAGATAAAATAAGAAAGAGAGGAGGGGGAAGGGGGTTAAACAGTTAGAAAGGAAGTAAGGAAGAGTAAGCTAAAGTATGGGGAAAAAGGGAAGCGGAGATAGATAGAAAGAGAATGAAAAAGAGAGTGGAAGGGAAAGCGCGATATTGTTTGAGAGAGAAGGGGGAGAGATAGAAAATGAAAGAGATAAATGGAGTGAAGGAGAGAAATAGAAGGAGAGAGAAAGAAAGAAAGAGAGACAGTGCAGGGAAATAGAGAGAAACAGTCAGACAGAAGACAGGAAGTAAGGAAGAATAAGATAAAGCATGGGGGAAGATAAATAGATAAAGAGTGAAAGGAAAAGAAATAACGAATATTTGTTCAACGTAAGCAGATTAATTGCGTTTAATAGCATTATTAACGTAAATCAAAAAACTCAAATAATTCTATTTACAATCATTGATTTAAGATGATTAAAGGAAAAAATGAACAACGACATATTAATTAAGGATGGAAATCAAATTAAAAGTGACAAAAATTGAAAATGAAAGAGTTTGAGATATATAAGGAGCGATTTCCAATTATACTTCTTAGATCTCGGTGGTACAGTCGACAAAGCGTCTAACTTCTATTTCAGGTTGATTCCAGCGTCGGAGGTACTCGGGTTCGAGACCAGAAAAATCTTTCCTCGGGAAAAGTTAACAGGTGTCCTCGGCACTTGCTCGTGTTTGGCGGTTCACGAGCGTTCTCTTCGGAGATAACGTCCCCCACTCGAGGTCAAAGGTCATTCCGGTCGGCAGTCACGCAGGGAAGGCAGCACAGGCCTCTAGATTATAAGTGAGTTCAAATCTGTATGAGGTTCTGGTTGGTCCGATTGGGTGGTTGTTTTGCAATCATTTAGGGTCATTATTATTATTATAACAATTGTTATTGTTATCATTATCACTATTATTGATTTCATTATTATTATTATTATTACAGAAAAATAGTACAAAACAAAATCAGCCCTCTTATCATAAATCTATCATTATTATTTGCATTATTATCATTATCATCATTAGTATCATTTTTGCTATCTTTCTCAATATCGTTATCATTTCAATTTGTAAAATCACAATAATTTCTATCAACATCATTATCACAACTATTACTTGCATTTGGATTATTACTATTGTCATCACAAATATTCAGAAAAGCCCAGCGTTACTAATTACCCTCCCCCCTCCCCCCCCCCTGCACTGATAAGCAATGATTATCCTTTTAAGCATAGTTATCCTTTTATCTTGGTATTTGTGTCCTTCTTTTATGGAAAAGAGCTGATTTTTAATTCCTCAGTAATCATTAACATAAATGATGTAGTGGTTTACAGAGGAAGAATGAATAATTATCGTATAATTTAACAGAAATCGTTAAAAAATCTGGTTTTATCGAGTTAATATGTGAATTAAATCGTTCAGTGTTTACCCTAAGTATATGATAAGTATATGACCAACATTGTTTAAGTATTAAGATATCATTATGAGCGTTATTTTAATCATTGACCTTACTTTCTAAAAGTATTATCATCATTATCATTTGATCAGTATGTTTTCATTATCATTATTACTGTTAGCATTTCGATTACTGATAATATTTATACCGTTTTTATAATTGCAATTTTTGCTATTGTCATTTTTAAGCTTGTCGTTATTAGTATCTATCATTATTATTATCATATTGTTGTCATTATCATTGTTTTTTTATCATTACATATTAGTATTTAATTTATTTATCATCATCACATCATCATCATCATCGTTGTTATTGTCATCATTACTACAACATAACAGCAATAGCGATGGCATAATTATTATTTTCATCTTCCAATTTTACGTATGTCATTAATTTAAGTCTTTTGATTCTAAATTCTCGGTCAGTTTTCATATCTGATTTTCTTAGTTCTGAAGAGTAATTTCTTTGACTTATTTTGCATTTTTTAAAAATTGTATGAAGAGGCAAACAAGACCATTAATCCTTAATAAAATAATAAGCCATTTAGTGTAACTCACTATCAATGAAATATGTCTAAATCACTTAATAGACAAAGAAATTAAGTAGCGAGAAGTGTGTGTTATAAGTAAACTAACAGATGGACAAAGAATAGATTCCTGGAAAAAAAAAATCGATGATTAAATATATACAAAATCAACCCTCCATACACTATTTTATTAGGACTAATGTTATCAATATCATTATAATAATAATTATGATAATATTATCAACTTTATTATTATCATATCGTTGCCATTACCCTTTTTGTTTTTATTGTCATTATATATCAGTAGAAGTAGGCTTGTCATGATTATCATTATCATTGTTATTAGCATTCGAATTATTATCACTGTCATTACTATCTGTTATTGTTATTGATATCCTCATCATCACTATCATAATCATCAGTATTACTGCCATAACTGCCATTGCAACAAGAATAATAGCAACAAAAGTGATGGAAATGCAATCTAATGAAGTATAAAAAAGATAAATTTAAGTCCTCTTTTTAATATGTCGCTGAAACATTGTAGTGTAACATTGCATCAATAATAATAGTATTAGCATCACAATTATTTACCAGAATTTTGTTGTTGTAATTATTGCTATCATCATTACTGCCATCCTTCTTCTTTACATCTATTGTATATAAGTATCAACATTATTACTATCATCAGTACCATTATTGTTATCAGTATTAAAAACAAATCAGAGATTATCACAATATAAATTGTCTGTTTCGCATAATACATGTTATTATAAAAACATGAAAGAGAAAAGACGAGAAGAGGAAAACTCTTTTATATTAATCAAAAGTTATATGAAAGTAGACTTAGTACAAAAACTATATTTATTTTTCTAGCTTGTGGAGAGAGCAGGTATCTAGAGTTATTATAACCGTCAACATACAACTACATTTCCTGCCACCTTGTGTCTCTCTGTTCATTGATCACTTTTAGTATTTTGCTCATACCAAAACAGAATACTGGGGGAGTAAATATTACACTCTCAATATTACAATACGTGTTCAGATTATCATACCAATGAAACAACTCAGAATCTTATCTCATAATCTCATAAGAACTAAGTCCTCTCGAGTAGATATTTCCCGTAAGCGACAGATTAATTTCCGTTACTGAATATCGGCCGGGTAGAAATGGAGAAGACCTTCTTAAGTATTGTGCATTTCATTCTTCTTTTTTATTTCTTTCACGCTTGGATTTGTGTCTCATCCTCTGCCGGGAGACGGATAAGAGAAAGGAGACTTTTGACTTTGACTTTGACGAGTTTATTGAGACAAGTGATTACGTACATCTCAAAAGGATGAGGTAACATAGGTTATCCTCACCCCAATCTTAGTCCCTCTTTGGTAGTCCTCTTTGGGCTCACATATATTTTACAAAACTTTACAGCTATGTCAGCATGTTGAAATATATACAGAACAAAAGACGGGTCAATCACAAGCAACCACAGTTAAATGTTTACATATCAAGAGAACGATATAACAGTATGGATTATCACCCTCAGCATGCTAAGTCCTTTCCTGAGGTCACATGATTACATACTTGAAATATGTGGCGCACATATATGTTAATAAAACATATGTATGTAGGAGAGAAAGAGAGAGAGAGAGACTGGGGTGCGAATTCACTTAAGGAGAAGGAAGGGAGATGGGGGGAAAGAAGAGAAGAGATACATAGATAGATTGAGAGAGAGAGAGACGATAGGATAGAAAAGAGAGAGCAAGGGGAGAGAGAGAGAGAAATAAGGAAAGAACGAAATAGAGAGGTAGAGATAAAAGATAGATGAAGAGAGAGAGAGAGAGAGAGAGAGAGAGAGAGAGAGAGAGAAAAGAGAGATAAAGAGAGATAGATAGATAGATGGATATTTAGATAGATAGATTGAGAGATAGAGAGAGAGACGATAGGACAGAAAAGAGAGATAGGGGAGAGAGAGAGATAAGGGAAGAAAGAAATAGAGACAGAGAGATAAAAGAGAGATAGATAGATAGAGAAAGAGAATGAGACTATAGGATTGAGAAAAAGAGAGAAATAATGAAAGAAAGAAATAGAGAGAGGAGGAGAAAAGAAAGATAAAGAGAGAGAGAGAGAGAGAGAGAGAGAGAGAGAGAATAGGAGAAAAAGAGATAGACAGTGTGGTGCGAATTCATGTAAAGATAAGGAAAGGAGATGAAAAAAAAACAGATAGATAGATAGATAGGTAGATAGATAAGTCGATAGATAGAGATAGACAGAGAGAGAGAGAGGGAGTGTCGACATGTCGCTTACAAAATACCAGCGGAACTCATGAAAGATTATAAAAACAAAAGATAAGAGAGAGGATATACATGTGTATACAGTGCAAGGGAGGCACATGATGAAAACCTTTTTCAAACAAATCTCAGCTTTATGAATCTATGAGAAAATAAACGGAGGGAGAGAGGTGGAGAGAATGGGGTAGGGAATAGAGAAAGAGAGAGAGAGAGGGAGACGATAGGACAGTGAAGGAATAGATAGATAGATAGGTGTGGAGGGAGAGAGGGAGGGAGGGAGAGAGGATGGGGAAAGAATAAAACAATAGGAAAAGGATAAGGTAGAGAAAAGAGAGAGAGAGAGAGAGAGAGAGAGAGAGAGAGAGAGAGAGAGAGAGAGAGAGAGAGAGAGAGAGAGAGAGAGAGAGAGAGAGAGAGAGAGAGAGAGAGAGAGAGAGAGAGAGAGAGAGAGAGAGAGAGAGAGAGAGAGAGAGAGAGAGAGAGCTTCTCTTCGAAACGTTTCTGCTTGACATTCCTACGTAAGTAAACACATATTCTATTTCCTGTATCCCCCCCCCCCATATGTGTGAATCTCTAAGTTCGTTCTTATCGGTGATCGATGTATTTATTTAATATTTTCATTGAGCGTATTGTCTAGTTTGCTGTAAAATGGCTTCAATTTTTTACGATTCTATAATTTAATTTCTAAATTTATTAATCGTTCTTTATTATTATCGAATTCTATCGTTCTTAAACTACGTTAACAACCTGAGTGATCTCTTTAAATTCGTAAGTATTTTTTGGAAAATTTCCGTCACAAATATCCCGTTATTCTTACGAATTAAATGACAAGAATGTGGAAGTGAGTTCATACAGAGTGCATGAGTGTATGCATGTACAAGTGGGTAAGGTGTGTTTTATCAGGTTCGTATGGAATTATTTCTTAAAGCATTAAACTGCTAATGATTAGCAAGTACAATGAAATCGATCTCGTAAATTATGAAACAATCGCACAAGACATATGTTGATAATCATGAAAATAAGAAATAATGATGAATTTAATCCGGGAATATTTTACGCATTAATTTATTTTTCGGATAAGTGGCATATAAAACGGTTTACTCAAACCCTCTTGTATCTCTGTGCTTTAATCTCGGGCAGTATTTTATACGACTAAATTGCATTATTTTGTGAGAGGGGACTTAAATATAACCTCAGATTTATATGCAATGAAGAAAATGAATGAGACAAAATACGAGCTAAGTGAGAAGGAATTTAGATTGTAGCTTATTAATAAAAAATAAGGGAAAAAACATTAATTTTTCATATTCATATGGCTAATATAAACACACTCACACAGATATATATATATATATATATATATATATATATATATATATATATATATATATATATATATATATATATATATATATATATATATATATATATATATATATTGTTAACGCCGTTTGGCGTATAAAAGGAATGACTGAGACGCACTTCGCTTTATTGACGGTGGTCAAATCTTGTCAATAGAATATGATCATTAACATATGAATTCATAACACTCAAGATAACAGTACTGATTATAATGTAGTACATGGCATAAAGATTAATATCGCACGAGTATAGTATCTTAATATTATTGTGTTGTTACCTAATTAATCATATTTATCATAGATTAATACTTAGGAGAATTTATAATTCGCATAAAAATTATGATATAATAATATAGATGCATACACGTTGTGGGCACAGAAACACCTCAATTTGCTCATGTGTGTTAGTCCTCGGAGATATGATCTCTATGACACAATGTGGTATATCTCGTACGGCCTCTCTTCTTTCGCTCTACATATGTGGCTCTTCACATCTTATCGCGGTTTCGGCAGCACGGGAAACAAGGGAGTACTGTTCGTGATACGTTAACACATCTTCGGGGATGAATGTGAAGCCATGCGGTGCGGGTGGCTATGTGGAGTCGCTCGGTGACACCAGCTGATCTGCTACACCCTTTCCATCGCTAGTTGCCACAGGGGCATAAGCCACTTACTAATTTTATCACTGTGCTGTGTTGGCTAACAGTACAGCGATAACATATATACTACCGCCTACACATTCCAGGCTAGGAACCTGCGTACCCACTATTGGGAATGCCGTTAGCAAGATCCCTCTCTGAACATACAGACCGGGATCAGCTGCACTACCTGGGTGTCTTATTTCGCCTTCTGCTTATACTTATCGTTATAGCTTTTGATTACTGTGATCATTGTGCTGCAGTGTTTATTACATCTCGTTGTACCTGAATGTAAGCTATTTGCGTTATGGGATAAAGCATATAAGTATAAACCCTTCGTCTGATATCACATTCCTATTTTGTGTGGGTCATTAGTCTCAACATATACTGAGATACCCCCATCTCTCTATTTTCTCTTCTCTCTCTCTCTCTCTCTCTCTCTCTCTCTCTCTCTCTCTCTCTCTCTCTCTCTCTCTCTCTCCTACAGTCAAGCCTAGGCTGCTGGGAAATTTCTCAAACACTCGAAGCTGGGCGAAGTACGAAAGTCTGTTCACTCAGATCAGATTGCTGGAACCAAGCAACATTTAAACCAAGGGTACACACCGGTCAGTGAAGTTAAGAGAAACATCGTAGCTCTATTTTTCTTATTTTTTACAAATATATGTTCATATTTGTAAGCAGATTTAAATATAATCATACTGTTTAATTGTACAATATTTTCTGGAGTTACAGAAGTAAAAATTATCTTAAAAACATACAGTGAAATACAAAGTTCCATAAAAAGTTGAGCTACGTTTCAAGTAAACATGGAGACGTACAGTAGTTCTCAATCAACAAGGTTACGCATAGTCTCCAGATGCAAAATTATGCCAGCTGCCTGAATTTGTTCTGTTAATAATTGTTAGCTGAAAGTTTTCTTTATTCTAGATTTATTTCACAGGCACATTACATATATGTAAAGGCGTACCATGGGACTGAAGAGGAATATTAGAAATGCTACAAATAGACTCCACAACAGCTGAGATTGGCTTTAGTTAGGATTGAAGTCCATAAGGAGTCGGGACCAGATATTTATTCTATAGAATTTTGTTGTTTTATGTTTTTACTCCAGGACCGTTACATTGAAAAGGGAGAATAAAGATTGGTAAATACAATAAACATTCTAAAGAAGATTCAGAAGAAAAGCGAATGGATATAAGGTGACTGGTGTTTCTGTTGGTGAAATGCCTTAGACATTTCATAGAAGGTTGAGAAAATGAAAAATTCCCAGTGTTTCTTTTACTGTTTTATTAGCATACAATTAAAGTCCATAGACCATCCTGTCTATACTAAAGAATTCCACCTTTACTCTGCTCTTGCCTCACATACTGTCTATGCGAACTAACTTTGTGGACCTTACAAAGAATTGATAACATTTCTGGACACGTAAATCATACGAAAAACAAACAAACAAACAAACTTAAAGGCTCATATTTTTGCTTCTTAATACATTCATATATATATATATATATATATATATATATATATATATATATATATATATATATATATATATATATATTATATATATATAATATATATATATATATATATATATATATAATATATATATATATATATATTACAAATATCTAACATTGAGAACAAATGTCAGTGCACTTATCATATGCAAATAAATTGTGTAAGTATGGAAGAACTACACTTTTAGTCCACTTTTATATAGGCCTATAGTCTAAAAAGGCCCATGAAGTCTCTCATACCTCCATGTCAGACCATGGCTGCGCAAAGGCTCAGCAGGAAAACGACTAGGACCATATTGCGTGCAGGGATCGAACCCTCGGATCGAAGCTCGGCGTGCACCACGGGAAGAATAAGTGTCTCGTCATCCCCTTCAATTTCCTCTACTTCATCTTCTTCTGCTGGTTCTGATTCAGTTTCCTTTACATAGCGAATAAATATAAATCAATTGGATGTTATAAAGCTGGCAAAAAGAGATAGATTCCATTATGAAAAAATACATATGAATTTATAAATATCGGATATCAAGCCAAACAATCTAGTACTTACCGGATTTTTTTCGCAGATGTAGTTCTTGTTCACTCCGCAAGTGCTACTCCAGTACCTGCCGAAGGTAAAATGCAAGAATAGTTCATGGTCTTATTATTCATAGTTCATATTTCTGCATGATAGGTAGAGCATCAATAATTTGGATAACGACACTTGTAACAACCATCGTTATCCTACAGATGAATTTTTATTTTTGAAGCTCACGTCTACAATTTTAAGTTTGTGGATTCACGGGGAACTGCCATGTCAGAGGAGTGGCTTCATTGATGAAAAGTTATCTTTTTTTTCTTTTTTTTTTTACTCATTAAAGCATGCTGTATGTCGGTAAGACAAAGAAAACCTAATCATATTCTTCAACTAACGTTCATATTAATAGATTAATAAAATCCTTCTTCATTATTCAACAACTATTTGTTTTAATCTGACGTATTAAAATGTCAAAGAAATCCCCCTGTCCAATTGAAAAATAAATAAATTAATAAATAAACACAAATACCTTGATGAATCACAAAAAAACACAAACACAGTAACGTCCACAGAACATATATGATAAAACACTACCACAAAATGAAAGGAAAAACTCGTGATGTTTCGAACTTTTTAAAGAAAGTTCCTTATCAGGCGTAAGCAATCCATTTTTTTGGATTGCTTCGAAAGTTCGAAACGTCGCGAGTTTTTCCTTTCATTTTGTGGCAGTGTTTTATTACATTTATTACAAATACCTTGATATCGAATCACAGATAGATGTAATGGCAACCTGAAATGTCGGAAAACTTTAGCAAAATGATCATGCTTTGATCCCTTACTTGCGAGTGTGGGAGCAGAAGTAGGCACATCGGCTGGGAGTTGGGGCGTGGGCACCGCCCCACCAATTCTCGTTCATGGAAGCTCCAGAACTGACCCAGGTCCAGGCGCCGCGGTTCCGAGTGGCGCCTCCAATCCAGTACACACCAGGGTCTATGGGGAGGCCGATCATTAGTTGCAAGGCACCTATTGCACACACACACATACACACACACACACACACACATATATAATCATATATTTGCATGGGTGTCTAATTTAATGGATATAGACAAAAAACGAAGACCTTACACACATCTACATACAGTTATTAGCCACATGATCCAATATCTGTGTGTACTCCTCCGTGGTGAGAACAGAGGCCAGGTCAGCATCCTCATTCAAAC
>NW_028234413.1:32765158-32770158 GCF_977035675.1 Penaeus japonicus | reverse complement strand
ATCCCTTTTGTTACTCTCCTTGTACAATGAACTATCATCCTTCTTGTTCTGTGTTTCAGTGTAGTCTGGCCTGCCATTTGCACTACTATCAGAATCAGTGTCACTTCCTACTTTGCTCACTTCGACATGGACTTCACACTCAGCCTGCTCCTTCATCGGTTTCTTGTAATCCAATGTGTCAATATATTCATTGAGAAATTCCCCAGATTCCACTAATTTGCTGCGTTTCTGCAAGCTGTTGGTCTCTGCCAGGCTCTCTCTAGATTTCTCTAAACTTTCCTTGTCAGCCTTTTCTTCACATATTCCCTTCTCAATGCTTGCACTTGAACCTTGTGATTTCTCTGTCAGGATACTGAAGCGCTCCTTTTCGTTAGTTTCCTCTACTTTCAAAAACGGCTGCACTGCATGAGGCTTAGTTGGAAAATCAGGGCTTTCTCGTATTTCCATGCCAATAGTTGACACGCCACCTTTCTTCCTATCTTGAAAGCATGGTAAAATAATTGCACACAAGAGCAACCAGAGCAGTGTTACAAAAAGCCAATAAAAGTGATACCAGCCATCTTGATGTGCAGCTACAATTGAAGGAGGAACGTTATAATAGTCCTCTAGCATCAGGGGTAATAAGATAAACACATAGAGGGCAAAAAAAGCTGAAACAAAAATGGGGTAGACCACAGTAAGAAGTAGGACAACCAAAAGTCGAAAGTCATTTTGATCCCACTTCTTGGTGTTGACGAGAGGCTTGGCCATGTTGGTATTTCAATCCTTCCAAATTCTAAAGACGACTTGAGAAGAGTAGACAAACACTATCACTCTTGGTAAAAAACAACCCTATTACATCTGCAATATCTGTTCTTTGCAATTCACGTCTGGCTGATGTAACACAATATCAAACTCAAAGGCTGTTTCTTAGGCAAGAGACCTCCCGCAACTGCTCTTGCATCCTGTCAGGTGTGGAGAGTTGGTATTACCAGCTTGGACAGGAAGTTACTAGTGATAACCAACACTGATACTGTCCAACAGACAACCAGTTAGGTCAGGCACAGAGTGAGAAAGTGAAAGAGAAAAAGAAAGAGAGAAAGAGAGAGAGAGAGAGGAGAGAGAGAGAGAGAGAGAGAGGAGAGAGAGAGAGAGAGAGAGAGAGAGAGAGAGAGAGAGAGAGAGAGAGAGAGAGAGAGAGAGAGAGAGAGAGAGAGAGAGAGAGAGAGCGAGAGAGAGAGAGAGAGAGACAGAGAGAGAAGGAAGAGAATATAGAGAGGGAGAGAGAAAGATAGAGGGCAAGAGAAAGAGATAGGGAGAGCGAACGAAGGGTGAGAGGAGAGATATAGAAGAGGGAGGAGAGAGAGAGAAGTGTATGGAGAGCGAGGGAGAGGGAGGGAGGGCGGGATCGCTGGCTACGGTGGCGGAGAGGAATCGCGAGAGGCGCGCGCCAGAGAGAGCTCCCGGCGCAAGAAAACCAGACTGCAGACCGCCCGACAGCGAGACCCAGAAGTACAAGCAGAAACATAAGCCCCAAGTCCCGCAATAGCGAACCAGCCCGACGCGCCTACCGCCCATCCCCGAGGCCCAGCGCGGCAGCCGCAGAAGACCCCGCCGCATCCTCCGCCCCTCCAGCGCTCTAACGAGCTAATGTCTCGGGCGCTCGCGAGCTCCCTCGCGCTCCCTCACCGCCAGATCGCGCTCGCCGCTTCTCGCGCGACCTCCGCGCCGCGATCTCTCGCGCCCCGCTCGCTCTCTCTCCAGCCCTGCTCTCTGCGCTTCGCTCTCTCCGCGCGCTCTCTCGTCTCTCGCTCGCGCTCTCTCGCAGCCGCTCCCGCTCGCCTCGACTCTCGCTCCTTCTGCTCCCTCTCTCTCTCAATCGCTATCTCTTCTCTCCTCCCTCCTCTCTCTCTCTCTCGCCTCCTCGCTCTCTTCTCTCTCGTCGCACTCCCGCTCTCGCGCCCTCGCTCTACTCTCACTGCTCTCTCCTCCACACCTCCTCCCGATCGCTCTCACGCTCTCCCACTCTCCCGCTCCAATTCGCGCTCTCTCCCTCTCACCCAACGCCCGCCGCTCCCTCGTCCCCCGAAGGACAGCCCCCCCATCTCCCTCACAATCTCCAGCTTGTTCTCTCCACCGATAACTCCCCGCCGACCCCCCCTAACTCATACCGAAATAACCCAAACCGCACGCCCACCAAGATCCATACTTTTCAGCCAAACATCACTAATCATCACACCCACACACCCACATCCGTACCCCGCTCGACCCATCAAGATACGCCCACACTCCCTCCCAGTCTTCAGGACCTCCTATTTCCACCTTGGGTTGAAGCCAATAACTGTAAACTCTCCCACATCAATAAAATGCAACTTCTACTACCAAAGATACGAATGATCATCATTTTGCTATAAACACCTCAGCATGCCCATTATTCAGGTTAAATCTGGTCAAACCCTGATGGAGAGAGATTCCTAATGACAAATCAAGAAATTTAGAAGAATCCCTAAAACCAAACTATATCATTTTTCCAATTTCTTCATTGTAGGAATTATTGGTAGGTATCGGTGGTGAGTTCTTTTTTTTGTTTATTGTAATGTTATTCTTCTACTTGAGTTGAGGACATTTCAATATTCTTGAACATTTACAACATACACTGTGAAATGAAACAGTCACAATATTAAGGGAAACATAAATTGACTAATCATCAGGTAAAACTGAAAATAATAATAATCAGTTTAGTTTCACTTACTATTATGGCATGTATTGTGCTAATTTGATCTTTGTACAGATAGCACTATATTTGTTTGTATCAAATACTAAAACAGGCCTACTATTCCAAATCAAAATCAAGCTTGAAGCATCTCCACCAGATCAGCATCAACACCTGCACTCCTAAGCAAGAGAGCAATGTCAATGAAGCTCTGCTGGAAATAATTTTTCTGGCCCTCTGGTGAAATCTTGGAAGGCACTTTTGATTCTTCTTCTAGATCTTCATGTGCTTTTCCAGACTGGTTGCTCTTGATAGATGTAGAGGAGTCATTCCTGGTGAATCTTTCTTGTGATGATTTCCATCCCTTATTGCGGTACTGGATTGAGCGTTTCCTAGAGAACTTACTTTGGGCATAGGAGTCAGACAGGCCGTCTTTGTTCTCGGAATGTCCTTCTTCATTAATTTCCTGCTTCTGTTGTGAGAGACTTGGCCTTCTTAGACTCTCAAGTGAACTTTTCTTGAGGCTTTCAATTGACTTTCTCCTTTCAAGCTCAACAGATGAGGAGCTTTTGGTGCTACTGACTGAACTACGCCTAGAGTCTGCCATGATGACAGCAGAATAAAAATTTTGGTACTTTTAAAATAAATTTTACCTTTGAATTTTCTTTGGATTTTATGTTCTTAAGGAAGAACAAAAATGCTAATTATGCATCTTTCTCTTTGTCATCAATTTCTTGCCCTTTTCCTAGATTTTCTGTCTCTTCTTCTTCCCTTTCCCCAATTTCTAAGCCAATGCTTTTTTTTCCCTTCCCCCAAGACTAAAAGAAAAAACTAGTGGTTGAATTTTTAAAACTCACAAAAGTTTTGTAGTTTCAAAGAGTTTAGTGGAGGCAGGCCCTGGAAGGAATCTTCTTTGGTCAATTGTCTCTGTAGTGAGGACTCACGTGACCCTGGAGTTGAATCAGTTTTAGAAGATGCAGGAGGAGTTGTTATTGAATCACCACTAGGTTTCTGCAGTTCTTCCTCAAGCTTTTCTAATAGGTTTCTTGTGTTCTCATCCAAAAGACTTGTTTCTGGCGAACTTGATGTTGGAAGAAAGTCACAGTTGCTATTATCTCCATCTAAATCAAAGCCTAGATTGTCAATGTGATAACCATCCTCATCTACAGAACTAAGTAACCTAGTGCGACTCAGAGTGCCATAATTCTGCGGGTGAGTCGGTCTGATATCACCTGGAGACTGTGAGCACAATACTTCATCTGGATGACCACTTTTGTATTCTGAATTATCACCTTTAACTTGACCAGCTTTCAACCCAAAAGTTTTTTTCCCAAAGGAGGAGAGGAGAGGGTTTAAATGGGGGTGGGAAATTTTGGGTTCTCTTTTTTTTTTTAGAGTTGGAAAAGTTTATGGAGGGTTATGCCACCATTACTGTGATCCTTTAACTGGATCTCTTCATTTCCTGCCACCTCTACTGAACCGTCATAAAGTGGATTTTGCCCAATAGCATAACCGCGAGCCTGCCGGGCCCATACACAAACCACAGTGATTATCACTAGTAGGAACACGAAAAGTCCACCGGCCCAAAAATTTTTCCCCAAAACCCCGAGCACCCAATTCCCGTCTCTGAGTTTGGGCCACCTGCTCCTGGCCTGTAGCTGCTGTGTTATCAGTACTAGGGGAGATTCTTGACTCAGGGACAAGATTCACTGTCACCTTAAATTTTCTTTGCTTTTTGCAAAACTAAAACCCCTACCCCAATTTTGCACAAAGAGGACAAAATTGGGGGTCCTTTTAAACAAAAATTATAAAGTGCCTTGTGTTGTCCCATCTCTAACTATGTTTTCTTGGCATCTTCCCAGTGAAAATGTATCACTAAAGTCTTCTCTAGGGTACCTAACAGGTTAAAAAGAGATTCTTAAACCACTAATGTTTACAATTACAATATACGCATCATCAAATTCCTCTTAAACTAAATAAATATAAAAGAGGAACTGAATAATGACCTCATGCCAAAAGAAAATGTGCCTTTGCATACATTTGTTTAATCAATAAAACATCACATCTGAGGGAAAATGACATTTGGCATCTCACCACACTAAAGGTGGTTTAACCAAAAACATTTTATAAAATCCCACCTCCTATCTGAGCATTTCCCTTTTCCCCACCCACACGCAAGTCGGGGTTTTAGTTTTTTTAAATATTTAAATTATAACTGACATCAAATGTATATCAAAAACTCCCAATCTAAATACTGTTTGAGACAAGTACACAAACATGCAAAGAATGTGAAAATACATAAGCTTCC
>NW_028234413.1:32750158-32755158 GCF_977035675.1 Penaeus japonicus | reverse complement strand
TCTATATAATATATATATATTTATACATACATACATACATCACCCGACACACACACACATACATACATACATATATACATATACACATATTATACATTTTATTACATACATATATACATATACATATATATAATATATATAAGTATATATATATATATATATATAAATATATATTATATATATATATATAAATACATAAGATATATATATACATACATACAATACATACATACATAAATACATACATACAACACACACACACACAAACACACTTAAAAAAAAAAAACACACACAACCATACTTTAAATACATACACACATACATACATACAAGAAACATACATACATACATATATACACACATACATACATACACCACATCACACCAACACACACAATAACCACACACACACAACACAACACTACAACAAGCACACACACACACACACACACACACACACACACAGATAAGTAAACCAAAAGATAACATACAAAAAATATTCAAATTATACTTACACATGGGGTTCATATGGACAGTTGAGGTCCATAACGCATACTGTGTAAATTGGAATACGATGCCTGTAGTTGTCTTGCCTTGTAGTTGTGCGCGTGAAAGCCACAACGCTCTTGGAAGATATTGTGCAAACACCTCCATCTCCATAAAGCCTGGAATAGCAGATATGCAGTACACTATTATTGTAAATGGGAAACTCAGTACAGTATGTATATGTATATGTATATATATATATATATATATATATATATATATATATATATATATATATATATATGTATATATATATATATATAATATATATATATATACATATATATATATATATAAATATTTATATATATAATACATATATAATATACATATATATAATATACAATATATGTATAAACATATTTATATTTATAACATATATATATATACATATATACATATGCGAGCGATATATATATATATATAATATTCAAAATTTAATATTATATATACATATATATATATACATTTAATATATACATATATATATATACATTATAATATATATATTATATATATATAAATATACTATATATATATATATAATTATATATACATATATATATATACAAATAATAATAACTTGCTTTATATATACATATATATATATACATATATATATAATACATATATATAATACATATATATATATACATATATATATAAATATGATTTTTATAAAATATATAATATATATAATATATATATATATATATATATATATAGCCAAATATTATATAATATTTTTTTCATATATATATATAATATCATATACATAATTAAATAATATACATATAATATATATATAATATAATATATAATATATATATAAATACATATATATAAATATATATATATATATATATATATATATTATATATATATATATAATATATATATATAATATATATATATATATATATATATATGTATATATATATGTATATAAAGTGGAAAAGCCCAAAACCAAACCTAGTTAGGTGGAGAAAAGAAAAAAAAATGGAGGAAGGAGAGAGAGGAAGAGAGAGAGGGAAAGGGAAGGAGAAAAAGGGAAAGGGGAAGAGAGAGAGGGAAAGAGAAAGAGGGAAAGGGAAAGAGAGAGTGAGAGAGGGTGAGTGTGAGAGACAGAGTGAGAGACAGAGTGAGTGAGTCTGCTTAAGATGTCTACAGAAACTTTTTTGACTGTTCATCTTAATTAACCCATTCCCGACGGGGGAATTCTAGCCTTGAATGTCCAAATGCCGGGGCGTTCAAATTATTAGGCCTAAATCAATTGAATGGCTGGCACAATACTGTGCCGCCCGGCAACTGGGCTTTTGAATGTGCAGTACACATGCTGTACCACCCGTCCTGTGTGGGTTAAGATGTCTACAGAAACTTTTTTGACTGTTCATCTTAATTATCTATATGAAAGGCTCACAAAAACACTAAACTTCATATTCTTAGATAACCCAGTTTCCCCAACAGACAACCAAAATGTAACAGCACTGTATATGACATGCTACTAGAAATTATATCCTAGGTATAATAAAATTCCCTCCTTTGTTTTTATTCTTTATGCTCTTCTGGACATTAATTTCAAGTAACCAAAACCTTAAGAATGTCTGGCCCTAGAGCTACTATCAACATGTTGCCGACGGGGCTGTTTTGGCTCCAAATGGTATAAACACAGGGGTATTTTAAACATATGAGCCTAACACCTTCGGATAATTGCCCACTTTAGCCGCTGTAAAGCGCTACGTGACTGATCACCCGGTGGGCAGGCCAAATGGAAAGACAAATTACCTTGTCCCAGGCAGCTGGTACTGTCACTTCTTAATGTGATATCTTATCATCCCCAGTTATTGGGGACAAACCATTATAAAAGCTAATAGAAAACTATATTGTTCATATGAAATTCTTTGTCCAAATTATTCACATATTTTGGCAATGCAAACTTTGGGTATAGGCCATGTTTATTACAGCCTTAAGATACAAGGAAAACAGTAAATGTTGTTAATAGAACAAAAATTATATGACAATTTTCATTCAGAGCGCTTTCTCCGCAAATTGTTAACCCATTCACTACGAGGACATTCTAGCCTTGAATGTCACAATGCCGGGGCTTTTGAATTATTAGGCCTAAATCAATTAAATGGCTGGCACAATACTGTGCCGCCCGGCCACTGGGCTTTTGAATGAGCGGTACAGTACTGTACCACCCATCCAGAGAGGGTTAATAAAGAAGATATTCAGCAGGTTTGATGCTCCTGTAATACATTTTTTTAAGTTGCTCACAATGTTAATAGTACGATGTCAAGCTTACACTGACTGCGTAACTCATTTCTGTGGTATGTCAACTGTAACTATGCCATTGTAAAATCTATTAACCTCTTGAAAATGAGGATGCGTATACTGCATCCTTGCAGCGCTCGTGACATATCCGAGGACGCGCATAATGCGTCATGGCCGAGTTGTGTTAGCATTAGTGTTTTTTTCTTCTGGATACTATACAGGATCTTTCAGAATATAGGTCGTTTATGATATGATGGCTTACTTGACTTTCATTATTATTACATTGGAGTGTAATTCGCTTATACCAGGGGAGGTATGGATGTGCCCTACTAGTAATAATTTTTTTTACCTTTTTATGGAATATTATGTAAAATATTAAACTTATCATAATTAAACCATACTACTTCAAACATCTTCTTTTGTCCTCCAAGTTACTGAGGGGTCTCACCAAGGTCAGTCTTCTCACCCTTCTCCCAACCCATGCAAATAACTTGCCACATGCACAGGGGAAGAAGTTGATTATGCATATATTTGATATATAGTATGTGGTAATTATGTTGAGGTTTTGACTTAAAAATTGTTACATTCAATAGCAACGTTTAAAATTTGGCATGCACCGGCATCCTAGATTCGGTGTGGGGCGTGTTTTCTACTGTCCGGAGTGAAGGGGTTATTTCTGGTTAAAAATGTCTTTCCTTTCATGATTATAGATTTCTTCCATTTTATTTCAAGAAATTTAACATTTCCAACAATTTTTCATGTTTTTTCTTTTTTATCATTAAGTATTCACTACCAGGCAGTTTGACAGTTCCTTGGCCATCATTCCTTGAGGAGCACCGGTGAGAATTATTTTGTTTTCATTGTTATGTCGATAACCGGGCATTCTTCAATCAATATTGTGGCAAAAATGGAAAAAAGGGACATCCGTATCCGTCTCAGTATAACATCAGAGGCCATCAATTGCCGCAAGTGTTGATATTGTGCATTTTTGATGGAAGCAATTGAGACGAAATAGTCGGAACCGAAGGTATATGGTATTCTAACAGCAAATTACATACTGAAAAAAAATGTATTAACAGCGAGGCAATCGCTATTATTATTCAAGGTCCATTCCCCTGGGGGTCCAGGGGGCAGTACCCCCTGGCTAGGGGGTTAGGTGGGACACATGGTTAGAATGCAATATTTAAAGACCATGGGGGTCCAGGGGGAGGAGCCCCCTGACTAGGTCATTTAAAGTGGAGGTTTTAGGTGTATTACCACTGAATTTGCCAAAAGTGTGTTCCCTTTGAATTTTAACCCATTCACGCCGGTTGGTACGGTTGACATCTATTGTGGTTTTAGAGCCCTGGACGCGTCTATGAGGGAGGAAGCCCGTCTAGGCGCTCGGGTTTATTGGTTTAGAGCGAGCGGGCAACCGAGGCTTGCGGCTTGTGCGCCCGAGAATCTCGAGGCGTTAGGCTTATGCGTTCGAGAACCCCGGTATTGCGACCGCGCAAAGCCGGAACTGCCCCGGCGTGAATGGGTTAAAAGTTGGCTATTCAGTTTGTAGATCTTGATTAATGGCAGACATGGCTGATTTTAATTGTTTTTGTTGTTTTTTACGTGCTTTAATTACACATTTATTACATTTAAGCTTGTTTTACCCCATAATTTCCCTGATACACTTCCTATCCTCCCCTACTATCTGGAATTCCAGAAACAGTCATTTGTGGTGGAAAACAATAGCAGATTCACACAACACACATCAAGAAGAATTGCAGAAAAAAATTTAATTGCGAGATTCGATGGCAGTACAAAACTGGACATTTACCAACGTTGTAGATACTCTATCGATTCAACTTCAAATAAGGAACCAGTCTGAACTCTACCCTGATAGAATGTAAGTAATGCCCTTTGCTAGAAAGTGGAGACTTCAAAGAAAGCTCGATCTTGGGCCATTGTCGTGTTGAACTTCATATTAATGGTCTACCATCACAGATCACAACAAGTGTAGAGTGAATCTGGGTTTGCGAGCCACTGCAAGTTTTTAAAAACCTCATCACCATTACTTGTCGCCAATTATTTCATCTACCAAATGGTGTTCTAGTACGATCCTTTTCTGAATAATTACTCCTAATGTGATTGGAGAGAAAGACTATGTAAACAACAAACTACCGATACAAAGTACCGGGCAAGCAAAT
>NW_028234413.1:32708894-32718894 GCF_977035675.1 Penaeus japonicus | reverse complement strand
CTTGAAATCGAAGAAATACCTAAGATAAACATACTATTTAGATTATACTTTTGAAATGTATAATCCATGATCATTGCAGTGAATAATTTCAACCAATAAAGCAAGTACCAGCATACCCCCATGTGCAATATTCATTCTCATTAATTAAACATCTGTTTCCTCACTCTTTTCAGCTTTAATCAGGTTTTGGGTTTTTAGTCGAATACTTATGTATCAAACACTCTTTAGACGGAGGAATGGCACTCTAATCCAAAAGGACCCAATATTGAGGGAAACTTCTTCAATAATCAATTCCCATAAATCTATTATTCAAGATACGACAGGAAAAACAGATATAGCTATCTAAGGGTGTTTGGATATCGAATTCATTTAATAATAAACGGATTGATATATCAGAATACTTGATAAGAAGCCGTAAGACTTGATAGTCAAGGAATTTCTAGATAGGTCTTTGAGACACCATTGTCCGTGAGTCTGTAAGATTGAGAAAAAATATGATTAATAGTTTACCCAAAAGTCAATAGTCGGGGAAAAAATCCTAAAATTCAGAGGCAACCAAGAAAAGTATCTTACAAATCTAGAGTAATCCCCCCTCCTTCCCAGATGTAGAGGCGCTATTGTAAGGATGGTGAAGTTTTGGCTGAAGGTCTGTTAGCGATGGTGAAGTTTCTGCTGAAGGTCTGTTAACGATGGTGAAGTTTCTGCTGAAGGTCTGTTTACGATGGTGAAGTTTTGGCTGAAGGTCTGTTAACGATGGTGAAGTTTTGGCTGAAGGTCTGTTAACGATGGTGAAGTTTGGGCTGAAGGTCTGTTAGCGATGTTGAAGAGTCGGGTGAAGGTCTGTTAACGATGGTATAGTTTGGGCTGAAGTTTGGGCCGAAGGTAGTGCCAGAACTACCGCCGATACTTGCTTGGCATTAACGGTACCGCTCTTATTTGCCAGTACTGTAAGAGATGCCATCTATAGTTTGGAAGCCGTTTCCTTGTGGTGCATGGATTAATTGGAAAACAAATTTCAAGTTTTATACTTTTGTAGTGCAAAATGAGGTTACCAGTGTAGTGTAGTAAAGTGTTGCATTTTTTTTTATACCCATCCATCTCCCCACTCCCTCCAACACATCATGACTTCTAAAATGATAATCACACTCTAATTGACTTTGGCATAGGCATCAAGAGTCATGCTCGTGCCAAAGGTGTATAAGACACTCCCATTTTGTTGAACAAAGGTATACTCTGGACATATTTATCGGAAATCTTCAAAATAGATTAATCATAAGCATTGATATAAATCTTGACAAATCTTGTAATTTGGTTGTACAACTCGAACTGTAAACACTGAACATTTTGGCAATTACATTCTTATCATTATCATCATCAAAATAAATACTCTATTCCAGTGGAGGAGTACAGTCCTATTAACAATGAATAGATCTAAGCATAGATTGAAATTAGATTTTCTACTTGGATCATCACGAAAATCAAATTCTAATCAATTGAAACATAGGCAACCCTCGCATTTCACTACAATTAATTGCTAACTTTTAATAATAATTGCTGATGTAAGGTGGCATCCCGCAGCCTCACATCTCCCGTTCATCTCCCGTCGTCTCGTGCGTTTCGCCTTACTGTACGATCTTCGGCTGCTACCTTATCTTCTTTTTGTCTGCCTTTTATTTGTTTTATGCTTCGTTTGTTTTATTCGCATTTGTTTGAGTTTACCCTTTCACTCCATACTTTCGTCTGCGATTCTTTTACAAGTATATTTGTTCACGCTTCATCTTTGAGTTCTTTAACCTGTTATGCTATATTTTATTGTCATTAATTTTTACCTTAATTTTTAGTTATTTTTCCACACCTACAGTGGCTTTGTTTTTGTTTTAAGAAATATCAATTTCACGCATTATTTTTACTGTTTTAATTTTTCTCAGTTTCTTACAGTGTGAATGAATAATTTTCTCAGTTTTACTGTCTCCTGATGATGATTTTGTATGATTTTTGTGGCTTTTCTTTTGCATTTATGTATATATTTTATTTTTATTAATCGATGTTCGACGTGGCTTATGACGTCACGAAAGTTATAAATATAAGCCGCGTAGAGCGGGAAATAGATCCATTCTCAGCCAGACAACGGTGTTTCGCTATCCTCCTGTGTGATTTTTTTTTATTAGCCGGCCGATGGAAGACTCAGCCCATCGAAGCGTCACATCACCATAATAATACAAGTTAAGTTCTGTTTCCTGACGGTATTTGTTTTTCATAGGAGCTGGACATGATTCTTTATTTTTAATTATAAATATGAACCAGTCTTCATATATTATACTATATACAATACTGGAGAATAGTCATTAAGATTTATTTTTCACGGTTTTATATTTTTCATATGGCAACTTATTTATTTACTAAGAACCTATCCAGGGGTGTCATTTAATTTCTACACGCTACCAATCCATAGAAATTAATTCGACAGGAACCCACTGATTATAGTATATTGTGGCTACGGAGCCTTATACCCCGCGACAGGAATATTTTGGTGTGCAGCGGCGGGACTTGTTACGTAACCTTTTTCAATTTGTTGGGTGTTTTTGTGTTTTTTATCTCCGCTGTAAGTTGCTTTTAAGTTTGGATTTCAAGTATCTCCTTGCCTTTATTAATACGTCCAGCTTAGCTTTTATTTCTTTGAGGTTATATCATGCATGTTTATTGTAGTTGTTGGTGAGCCACACATTTCTTGTAATTTTTATCTTCGCATTTAATTTCAGGATTTCAGGGTAGTCGTTTTATTGACATTTTATCAAGAGTTGATGTTTTATATTTGTTCTGTGTTTAATAACTTCTTTTACAGTTTATTGACTTTTACCGTATTTACCCTCAACTCGCCTAGCTAGATTTTAGTGGCTCATATAGTTTAGTATTTATTAACGTATTTATTAACGTATTTATATTTATCAGCACCGATTTCTTTTTCCCTTTTTTTTTTTGCTGTCTCTTTTGCTGATGTTCGTTTTTATGTGAATCGCAGTGCTCCCGTGTATCTTAGTGATGTGCTCTGTTGACTTTGTAATGTGCTACAGGATTTCATAGCTGTCAAGCGGATTTTCATTTGACTTTGTGCAGTGTTTTTGTCGTCTCTTTTGCCGTATCTTACGAGTATGCCAAAGGGAACAACTAGGCAGGAGAGATACGAGCAGCTTCTAGAACGCCGCGACGCCCGCTCTACTAGTCAGCCTGCGTCTCGTGTGACTTCTCCAGTCCGATCAGATCGTGTTGTTGCTGGTGCTAGTGGTTCGAATCCAGACGTTAGCCGAGCTGTGGAAGTTATGGTGGCGGAAGTCAGCATGTTCGAGGAAATTATGGAGAAAATTAATGCTCTGGTTGGTGAATTTAGGGAGTATAAGGAGCAAAGCGACCTTCGACTACAGCAACACGAGGAAGCTCTTCAGCGACATGGTGCAGAACGGCAACCTTGCCCTGCAGAGCAAGCACTTTCCCAGACCGAGCGTCAGCCAGAGAGGGATAATTGGTGCAACAGCTTCGTCGTCAGCTTGAAGAGAAGTCCGAGCAGTTAGCCGAAACCCAGCGACAGCTAGAAATCTACCAGCAGGCCGCCACTGATCTTCCTACCCTGGCACCACACGGCAGTACAAGAGATGGTGAAATTCAGGAGTTACAACAACAGCTTCGGCAGCGCAACTCTGAACTGGAGGAAGCCCGCAGACTTACCCGAGCTCCAATGGCTCAGAGATCTGGTGTTTCTATTCCCCAGGCACACGCCACAACCATCAACAGTGAACCACTGCAGCCGTTTCCCAGGAGCCGGCCTTTAACTCCAGAACCAGTTTCCCAAGCAGATGCTATAGGAAATCAACAGAACCAGGTGTCATCCCTTCCACATTATGCTGCCCCGGTACCTTCACTGCGTAGCTTCTCCCCACGTCAAGTTGGTAACTCAGAGCATCAGCCCTCACAGGTTTCCAGTACACCAACTATGAACTATGTGTTCACAAAAGAGACTGTTCCACAATTTAAGGGAGATGTGTCAGCTTCTCGGCCCCTAAAGAAAAATCAGGAAGTGGAAGGATGGATCCGGGCCATCGAAAACATCATTAAGCCCACAACATCAGAGGCGTATATTCAAGCGGCCAGGGCAAACTGTCGTGGGTCAGCCGAGTTGATCATCAACTCCCCGTTGTTCGACAACATTACTGACTGGAGTACTTTTAAAGCAGCACTCAGAAGCAAGTTTATAGGTACGTATACTTCTGCTGATTTTTTTAAGGTACTCTACGACATCCAGATGGTTCCAGGACAGGCCCCGATGGACTTTTTCCTCCAACTTGAAGGCAGTGTTTATCAAGGCTACCGAGATCACCGTGAAGTTATCGGTGACCCATCGCAGCTTGTGAAGAGGGTATTCTTGAGTGGCCTTCCTGCCTGGTAGTCCAGCCCAGATTGCCGAAGCAGCTCAGCGAATCTGGAACTCACGGCACGGTATCCAACACTGTTCCACAGTCCATCAACCAGAAGACTGGACCCAACGTCCAAGCCGTCCTGCAAGGGCTCGGGACATGTATGCAATGCCAGTTGCAACAGCAACCAACCAAATCCCAGTCCTGCTGGCCAGAGATGGTGCGAGTATCATCGCCTAACAACACACGATACCTCAGAATGTCGTGCAAAAGTTAGGAGGGATACCACATCCCCACAGTTTAACCGTCGATGCTATGAGTGCCGCAGCTCTGGCCATTTTGTCAGAGATTGCCCCTTTCGTCAGTGCCAGGCAGATGCTGCTCCCAGAACCCCTGGCCAAGATGACCCAGGGAGCTCGTACCAAGCCAGCCATACCCACACTCAAGGTCGCATCCATGAGGTCCCCAGGACGCACGGGGCGGCCACTCGTGCCAATGATTGTTAATGGCAGTACGGTCCTCTGCTTCATCGATACTGGATCTGAAGTGACTATCTTAAAGCCCAGGACTCTCCAGTTTATAGACCCCCATGGAAACTTGTGCCGCAAAGATCCTACTCACGTGCTGAGAGGAGTGTCCAACAAGCCACTAGATACCCTGTGTGAGGTTACTCTTCCCTTCTGCCTTGATTCAGAGTTAGAACTCCGACACCGCGTTGCTGTGTGCAACATTAGCTTCCCAGGAGATGTCCTCCTAGGTATGGACTTTCTCAGGAGAACTTCATACAGCTTGTCTTCAGATGCCAAGAATGATTCAGCTCATCTTACCATTGAAGGTCGTACATTCCCTGTCACCTACACTGATATGCACTCTCTGCAGATTGGTATTATTGATGTAGACTCTGAAGAACCAGGATTAACAGTGCCTAAACCTAAGACATTATCAGCCGCTGTCCACCTCCTACAGACGACGGAGCTCCCACCACACACTGGGCGCTTCATGGAGGGTGTGGTTGCTAAGTCTGGTCCCAGTGAGAAAGATGTTATCTTCATGCCCCAAGCATCAGTTGCTTGTGTGTCGCCCTATCTACTCACAACTGTCTCAGGACGCCATTGCCCTGTGTGGGCATTGAATGACACGGCAAAGACAATACGGCTAACCCAAGGAACGCGTTTGGGGACGGTAGCTGAGATTGAAAAAGTATACTCTCCAGGCGATGATTCTGATCAAGGTGAGGGTCCATCAGGTGCCACTGATTCTGCAGATTGGGATGATACACAGGATGAGGAGTTTAATTGGGAGGAAGACCAATTCGATCGCACCTACGGTTTGGAAGACTTTGGGTTCGACAACTATGACTTTTTCACGAGAGAGTTGCCACCATCACATGCCCTTGCAGCTGTCGAGGCTGCTGGCCTATTGGATAAGAATACAACTCCAGATGGTAGTCCAGCTTTTGACTTTGATCACTTGGATGATTCCCAAAAGATGGAGATACAGTCACTTCTTAAAGGTTACCAGGTTCTCTTTAATGGAGGTGAAGAGACAGTGGGCCACATTCCAGATATACAACACCGAATTGAGACAGGAGATGCAGCACCAGTGTCCACACGCCAGTGGCGTCTTCCGCAGACAACAAGAAACGTAATCAGAGAACAATGCAACTCCATGCTCAGGGCTGGTGTAATTGAGCCATCAACTTCACCTTGGCTCAGTCCTGTAGTCTTAGTGAAGAAAAAGGGGGGAGCACTGAGATTTTGTGTGGACTACCGCAAGCTTAATCAAGTAACTACATCAGACACCTACCCTTTGCCTCGTATCGATGAGTTGCTGGATGAGCTGGGCCCTACTGATACTTTCACAACACTGGATGCTAGAGCAGCCTATTGGAGTGTAGAAGTTCACCCTGATGACCGACCTAAGACGGCCTTTAGCGACGGCTACCGCTTGTTCCAGTTCCGCCGTCTACCCTTTGGTCTCAGCACTGTCCCAACCACTTTCCAGCGCACAATGAACTTTGTGTTATCTCCAGTGCTTGGGCGCCACACTCTGGCTTATCTTGACGATATTGTTGTCTATTCCCGGGGTTTCAAGCAGCACCTTCAGGACTTGGAAGAGACTTTAAAGTTGCTAATGGTGGCCGGCCTGAAATTGAATGCCGAGAAGTGTACTTTTGCCTCCACAAGCATCAACTTTCTGGGTTTTACCATCTCTCCCGAAGGCGTGGCACCAGATCATAACAAAGTAGCTGCCATCTTGGAGACGCCACCCCCACGAACTGTTAAAGAAGTGCGCCGTTTCCTGGGTGCAACTGGTTTCTTCCGGAAGCACATTGAAGGTTATGCCAACATTGCCGCCCCACTTCACCTGCTGTTGAAAAAGGGACATCAATGGAAATGGGAAGAGCAGCAGCAGCAAGCTTTTGCAACACTGAAGGAGAAACTTATGACAGCACCTATTCTGAAGCAACCAGATTTTACAAAACCCTTTGAGCTCCATACTGATGCTAGCAGTCTTGCTCTTGGAGCTGTCCTTCTCCAGAAAGATGACCAAGAGGTACCTCATGCCATTGCATATTACAGCAGAAAGTTGAGGGATGCTGAGACACGATATCCACCAATTGATTGTGAAGCACTGGCAGTGGTTGAAGGAGTTCGAGTATTTGATCCCTATTTGTATGGGCGTAAATTTGTTGTTTTCACTGATCATCGACCTCTAGTTTATGTTTTCAAGCAGCGCACTAAATCACCGCGAATGACACGATACGCCCATGACCTATCATTTTATGACTTTGATATCAAGTATAAGGAAGGTCCCACTAATTATGTACCTGACCTATTGTCACGTCAGATTGCTCCTGTAGATGTTAATGACCTATCTGCAGAGAATCTAGCTCAGGAACAGCGCCAGGATCCCAAGTTTAAGGATATCCTGTCTTACCTACAAGAAGGAACAGTGCCTAGACGGAAGCTGCCAATACCCCTGTCTGAATTCGAACTAAAGGATGGAGTTTTATACCGTTTGAGGCACTTGCCTGTTAAGATAATCTACCAGCTCTGTGTTCCTCAGAAGTTACGTAATTCAGCACTGAAAGTAGCACATACACCACCACTAGCTATGCATCCAGGGATACACAGGACTTATGAGAACCTCCGTGGTATGTTCTACTGGCCTAATATGCTACAGGATGTCAGGAATTACGTGGAAAGATGTCTTACATGCCAACAATCCCGTGGAGTTGCTCAGCGTGTTTCTATGGCAGAAGCACCTCTTGCTCTTTACCCCTTAGAGAGAATCTCGATGGATATCCTAGATGTAGGTCAAGCACCAATGAAATGGGCCTTAACCATCGTCGACCAACATACACGCTTCATTCAGATTGTTCCAATGAAGGACATCACTGCCTCCAGAGTACACCAAGCTTTCTTGGACCACTGGGTGACGTACTTTGGTCCACCTCGTGTCATCCAAACTGACAATGGGAGACAATTTATTGCACAGATATTTAGCGAACTTGTTGAGTTGCTTCAGTCCACACACCATTTCACCATCAGGTACCACCCTCAGGCAAATGGCCTTGTGGAGCGTACCAACCGTGTTGTAAAAGCGGCTCTCAGGTCAGTTGTTGGAGATAGACCAGGAACCTGGCAAAAGTTTGTACCAGAACTTCGTCTAGCACTCAATTCGGCTATACACCGATCAACCGGAGAACAGCCATTGTATCTGCTCACAGGGAGACATTCATATTTTCCAGTAGGATTGACGAATGAAGCATTATTTTCTGAAAATGAAGATTTTCAAGAAAGGCTAAGGACTGCCCGTCGTGCAGCCGTCAATGCTTCAAGAGATGCAAGAGGTGTCTACGGGAGGTACTATAACAGACGTGCAAGGGGAACCTTTACTCCTGACATAGGGCAGCTGGTATGGTACAAGGAGATGGTGCCGCGCCCACTAGGACCAAAATGGCAGGGTCCTGCTCGTGTTACCAAACGGTTAGGGCCAGTTTCCCTTGAAATCCAGGATCTTGACTCCAGCAGGGTTCTAAGAGCTCACCTTAACCACCTCCGACCATACATTCCACCAGAAGAACTGTCTTATGCAGATGATGATGCTGTTCCAGAAGACGAGGATGAGCCGGTAAATGATGATCCATGGGTGGCAGTCCTGACGTCATGTGTGCAAGATCCTGCCCTCTCTGATTCCAGTCAGCCAACTTGCGACACACCATGTGCTTAGGGACCCCCATTTTTCAGTGCGATCTCGGCTTAATGCCACACTGAGATGGGGTATGCTGTCAGCTGCACTCGTGTAGGGACCTTGTTTCTGTGAGCTCTTGGCTTAGTGCCACACAGGAATAAGGGATGCTGTTATCAGACATTAGGGACCTCTGTGCCAGTGTAATTCGGCCTAGTGCCACTCTGGCTCGAGGATGGCTGTTAGCTGTGGTTTGTTAAAGGATTGCAGAATGCAATTTTTGCAGGGAAGGATGCTAATTTCACTGCTTGTACTTTAAAGAGGTTCACATTAAGGATGATGGAGCTTCTGGCTACAGGGCAATATTATAATTTTCATCTATTATACGTATCCAAAGTTTCTGGTTTGATATTTATACTTACTTTTAAAGAACACACTTTTATACCATGTCCACTCTTCGTGTACTGTCAGGACTCAGACTGCTTGTATTTTTCAGGTCTCCACTGCGTTTCGACCCAGAGCGGGGGAGGAAACTGTAAGGTGGCATCCCGCAGCCTCACATCTCCCGTTCATCTCCCGTCGTCTCGTGCGTTTCGCCTTACTGTACGATCTTCGGCTGCTACCTTATCTTCTTTTTGTCTGCCTTTTATTTGTTTTATGCTTCGTTTGTTTTATTCGCATTTGTTTGAGTTTACCCTTTCACTCCATACTTTCGTCTGCGATTCTTTTACAAGTATATTTGTTCACGCTTCATCTTTGAGTTCTTTAACCTGTTATGCTATATTTTATTGTCATTAATTTTTACCTTAATTTTTAGTTATTTTTCCACACCTACAGTGGCTTTGTTTTTGTTTTAAGAAATATCAATTTCACGCATTATTTTTACTGTTTTAATTTTTCTCAGTTTCTTACAGTGTGAATGAATAATTTTCTCAGTTTTACTGTCTCCTGATGATGATTTTGTATGATTTTTGTGGCTTTTCTTTTGCATTTATGTATATATTTTATTTTTATTAATCGATGTTCGACGTGGCTTATGACGTCACGAAAGTTATAAATATAAGCCGCGTAGAGCGGGAAATAGATCCATTCTCAGCCAGACAACGGTGTTTCGCTATCCTCCTGTGTGATTTTTTTTTATTAGCCGGCCGATGGAAGACTCAGCCCATCGAAGCGTCACATCACCATAATAATACAAGTTAAGTTCTGTTTCCTGACGGTATTTGTTTTTCATAGGAGCTGGACATGATTCTTTATTTTTAATTATAAATATGAACCAGTCTTCATATATTATACTATATACAATACTGGAGAATAGTCATTAAGATTTATTTTTCACGGTTTTATATTTTTCATATGGCAACTTATTTATTTACTAAGAACCTATCCAGGGGTGTCAT
>NW_028234413.1:32688894-32701394 GCF_977035675.1 Penaeus japonicus | reverse complement strand
AAATTTCCTCTTCCTGTGTTCTCTCTCTCTCTCTCTCTCTCTCTCTCTCTTTCTATCTATCTACATCTCTCTTTCTCTCTCTCTATCTCCTAATCTATCTATCTGTCTGTCTAACTATCTGTATATACATCTATTTACTCTCTCTCTTATACTTTAAGTATCGCATTTTAATTATCATAATGATTATACATTGACTTTGCATTTGCTTTACTGGGTAATCTCTATTTTATATAAGACCAGAAAAGTGTCTGATGCGTATATCTAATTCCTATGTATACATATTCATTGAAGCTCAAGTGATATTTAAGTATGTTTTAAAAAACGCACGATTTAAATGCAGGCTCGGAGAGACGGCAATTTGCGGATAAACCAGGTGGAACGTGATACCGATAACTCAAAAGTGATCAGTTTCATCAAGAATTTCTTGCAGTTGGAATAAAATGAAATCATACTTATATTAACTTCCATAAGAAAGGCGAAAGAAGCGGAATTCTAGAAAGATCCAGTGTTTGATTCTTTCTCCTTTCCCGCCTAAACAATGCTGAAACAGGCAGCCTAAAAATATTCCATTGACATCTACCCGATGATAAATGATACCATACTCGTATATATCACAGTATCTGGCATCAGCAACCCAGCAGCCCAAGAATTTACCGAGTGATGCTGTCAGTTGCGCTTCTTGATTGTCACGTGTTGGGCGGGGAAAGCATTACGGGGTTGCTTATTGCTCGACGATAGCAACGCCGTCGACGGAACTTCTTTTTTTAAGGATAAATCTCCACTATTTACGCATCTTTGGCAGGAGAGAACGGATGATGGCGAAAATGCTGTTCATAAAGGATTTTCTGGGCAAGATTTGCACGTTGTGGACAACATTCATGCAATTTATGAGGTGAGGGGAGTTTTGTGTTGGAAGTTTCGTCATGAGGGTTTGGGTTCACCGGGGCGTACTCTTTGCTTGGAAGTTTAAGCACATTATCCACATGAATTTTGATATAAATCATATCTTGGTGTTTTGTTTCCCTAGTTCAAGGCATGTTTTCTTTACTATTTTGAAAATGTAGATGGAAAATTATGAATGAGATACATTGCAACCACACGAAGACTCTGTTTACAGTATATTCATATCATACATGCCATGTAACCTTTCACCACGCTATGAAATCAAATTATTCTATTGAAATAATAAAATGAACTTGAAAGGCCGTCGAAATAAAACCAAAAAATAAGGCCTAAGTCTCATATGACGCAACATGACCTTCATTTGTTTGCTTATGCATCGGGAATAGTGACCAGCAGGACAAATATGATAATGTATATTAATCCCCTAATATGACACAAGATCCAGATAGGAGCCCACACAATCCCCACAATCTATTAAATACCTTCCACTTTATGTATGAAAAGTACAATTAGATAAAAGAAGATTATACTAAACTGACCAAAAGAATATAAAAAAACAGTCATTGGCATCCTTTCGCCGTCATGAGAGCAGACGACAACAACAAACTGTGATAGAGTGTGGTCGTATCTACCACAGCGGAGACGGTGACCGGTAGTTTTAATTCTTTGTGACAAGAATGACCATCATAGGAGGAGCCAGGTGTGTGGGAATGAGGGTGGCCATGTGGTTTAGGGGAGGGAGAAGAGGTGTAAACAATTGACTTGGTGAACAGGATGCAATCGTGTGACAAGATATGATTAATGTTAGGTGTATTATGTGTTCTCAATGTACTACTATCTCTTTTCCATGCATGTGTGGCCACTTGAGTTATGATGATGATTGATGGAGTGAGTGTGTGATTGAATTAATTTTGTCTCTTTTTAGTCAGGTTCTCCTGTACTTTTACGTGGGGGGAAAAGTTATGTAATACTTTGTTTATTTATATCTTTGTAAGTGTTTGAAGGTGGGTTATCAAAATGAAAGTGCATGCCAACAATGCCGTACATCAAATGGAAAAGGATGATGGATGGTAGGCCTTTTTGAGACTTTTAAAATATTAGTTATGTTTTATAAGTAGTGAATTTCAACTCAAAAGAGATGGATATGATTACTCATGTCTCTTCAGTGAATGGTAGTAGATTTACCTTGCAAGAAATAGATCTTTATATGTGTTCATCCTGCTTATTACTTTGTTTGGAATCTCTATATGTGACACTTCAAATGCGATGCAACTTTTCGTCATCCATCCAGGAAAGAAGGTCATGTTGATACAGTTATTTTGGGCATGTATCATGGTTTATGATTGTATGTTTATTTGGGATTGTATGTTTATTTACACTGTCCATTATGGTTTTATTTTTAAATTCTCTTTCTGCATAGATAGGCTTACAAGTGCTGAGTCACTAAGGAGTCAATTAATAGGCCTATCTAATCTCACTTACTTATCTCATTCCATGTTTTTGAGATCATTATTACTGATAGTGGTAAATTTTCCGAATAACGCCGCGTCGCTAAATACCACAAAAGTGGTATTGATGGAGTCCTCTCAACCTCTACTATTCATATATAGTGAAATTAATGAGCGCTTGCACCCCTGAAGCCCACAATCTGGGTCCCGATAGTAGGGGAGGGCATTCAGGGAAATTACGGGGTAAAATATGATTCCGGCCATATTTCGTATGCAAAATCTTAACCAATTACCTACCGGGGGGGCTTCGCCCCCCTGGACCCCCACCTTTAAGGCACTTCGTGCTACCTCGTGCTACTTCGAAGAGGCTGTGGATCTCCCCTATTCAGGGCACTTCGTGATACTCATGATGCGTAATTAGTCCTCTAGCTCAAAATGCCGCGACACGGATACCTCACACTGCGCCATGATGACAGCAACTGAGTCTTCGTCTCATAATAGGAAACTAGGACGATGATGACGCGACCACTCAATAGAGGGCACTATAATTATACTGTAAATAAGGGAATGTTGCGCCATCTGTTGAGAGAACATAACAGCACATGCAGGTAATTCCTTGGGGTTTCCAGTCCACAGCTTGCTACTATCCGTAAATACGTAACACAGCCATGTTTGAATTTTAGGGCGAGGATGGTGGATTCGGGATATCTTGCCCAAGGTATGTTGCACGAAGTGCCTAAAAAGGGGTCCAGGGGGGGGCGAAGCCCCCCTTTGGCTAGGGATTAATTCAAAACTAGGCAAGTTAGGTAGGTCATTGGTTAAGATTTTGCAAGCGAAATATGCCCCGAACGAAGTGCCTTAAGAAAAGAGACCCAGATTGTGGGGTCCAGGGGTGCAAGCGCTCATTAATTTCACTATATATGAATAGTAGAGGTTGAGAGGAATCCATCGATACCACTTTTGTGGTATTTCGTAACGCGGCGTTATTCGGAAAATTTACCCTGATAGTTAATAACCATTGCAGATGGGGATAGATTTGCTTGCCTGTACCCAAGGACAGGTACTAGTCTCACCTGTGAGGCACCCCTGATGAGTTTAATTTCAGAATGAGGGAGCTTAACCACACATCAGGATTTTTCGTGTTCTTTCATTCACTCTTTATAATTCTAGAACCATTTTTGTATTAGTAATTTTTTAGTTTTACAATGTTGTGAGACTTGTATGTGTCATCTAACAGGTTTTATTAGTGTTGTAGTAAACTAAAATTGTAGTATAGGGTCCATATCAGCTTGTTATGTTCTGTATTCTCAGTATAATAGAAGTATTACAATTTTATAACTGGATCAAAAGCAACTGTATTTTTTTGTATTTGTGTACTTTTGTAATCAAATATGAAAGAAATGACCAAGCCAAATGAAGATAACTGGAAGAGATTGGGAAGAGGAAGGAGCCTTCTGACTGTGTGCGGCAAAGCACAAAACAGCCATATTGGCACAGAGGCACATTGCAGATACTCCACATGGTCTGGGTCCTCCCATCCCTGTGGTTGGCAGATCGAGCCCCATTCAAGCTCATGAGTTTCCACTGTCGATTGGCGGTCACCGCTGAGTCTAGGCAATACGGTGCAAGGACCAAGTTCAGGTCAATTCAACACTCATTGGCATACATTCTCACACGTCGGCACATGCTGACATAGGCAGACTCGCTTCAGTGCATATAAGTTCGATGGCGCATCTACTTAACCCGTTAACTATGGGTGACTAAATGTCAAGTCTAGTGGTTTTTTGGCTACACGCCGGGGACGCCGCGGCCAGTGCGGCCGAGAATCCTGACACGTTAGGCTTATGTGTTCAAGAGTCCCGGAATTTTGGTCTTTTTAAGCCGGATTGGGCCAGTCGGGAACGGGTTAATAAACCTAGCTTATTCTTATCCTTATGGTCTGGGTCACATTCCTCTTCTCATTCTGCCTGCACATCCTGCACTTTTGAGCAGGAAGTTGGCATTTTGTTGTTGCTCTCTTGAGCTGTTACTCTGTAGAGATTGTGAATGGGCACCCTTCAGGGCTTTCCTTCCTGCTGGTGCAAAAAGAGAGTGGTGCCACATATGTTTGGGATTTTAAACAAAAACTCATTTGGTGAACTTTACCAAAATTATTGTAATTATGGTTGCAATTGCAAGTCATTTGTAATAAAGACACATCGATCTACCCTATGTAAATCATGGCATGTCATTGTCATTTATGTCATGACACCTATTGTTAGCCAAAAAAATTATGAATTTATGCCATGACACTTGTCTGTTTTGGGTTAATGTTATGCTAATAAAAATGTTTGTAATAATAACTTTAGTAAGGACAATAATAAGTAAAGACATTTTTCAAAAAAATCAAAGAAGAGGGTAAACAGGTGAGGTCAGGTAGGCCTACTATTGGACTCCAGGGTGACTAAGAACATATGGAGCCATATATTTGTAAAATCCTTATGAGAACAAAATCATAGTGGATGGTGCATGACCCTGCCATCAAAGGGCAAGGTATATCTATCTAGTCATGATTGTATGTGTATCTTATTTTTTAGTCAGTATAATCACCTGATGCATATTATATTAACCCCTTCACTACGGGCAGTAGAAAACGCCCCTCACGCCGTATCCGAGCTGCCGCCGCGCGCCAAATTTTAAACGTCGCTACTGAATATGACAAGTTTTAAGCCAAAACCTCTACAAGTTTAAAGCCAAAACCTCAACATAATCATCATGTGTTATATATCAAAATATGCATAGTTAACCTCTTCCCCCATATGCATGTGACAAGTTATTTACATGGGTTGGGAGGAAGATGGAAAGAATGACCTTGGTGGGAGGCCTCACTCAGATGACCAAAGGAAACGGTTGGAGAAGTATGGTAAACTAATCATAATAAGTTTTATATTTTTACATAATGTTCCATAAATGAATAATAAAAAGATTGCTAGCAGGGCCCAGCAATCCCTCCCCTGGTATAAGCGAATCCCACTCTTATGTAATAATAATGAAAGTCAAGTAATCCATCGTATCATATCCAACCTCTATTCTGAAAGATCTCGTACAGTATCTGGAAGAAAGAAAACTCAATTCCACCAGAACTCATCCATGACGCAGTATGCGCGTCCTCGGGTTTGACTCGAGCGCTGCGAGGACACAGTATACGCGTCCTCGTGTTGAAGGGGTTAAGACATTGATTCAGTTTTATAAAATTTTCACACAACTTATTAGAATTGGAGTTGTGAATAGTAGTATCCCATGCCATTTGTGTAAACTTGAAAATGGAGTATTTACTGTAAACTGCTTTTCAGATATGTGGTTGGCTCGGCAATGATGATTGGGGTAGCCCCAGAATACCTCGCAGTATGGCTTGTGTGGCGAGGTGCTTCACTAGTCCTCCCCTCCTGGATATACCAGTGGGGTGACGACAAACTTTATTCTCTATATCAGCGACTAGTACTCTTTTTCTTTGAGACTTGTACGAGATTAGAGGTAGTATTTCTATTACCCACTGGTTTTAGTTTTATGATGGTTATTATATTGATATCCCTTACATTTTTATAGTGCAGGTTAAAGAATTTTGTATGATATGAAAACATCCATTACAGGTGGTGATGTATGGTGATGCTGAAGATGCACTGAAGAAGAGAGAAAGTGTCCTATATCTTGCCAACCATCAGTCAACAGGTATGGTATAATCACAGTTAACATGAATTATCCTATTTAACCCACTCACGACAGGGTGTACATTTGCCTAATTCTGCTCCTGCTGTTGATATAGCAAGCGCACGCAGATCCTGCTGAGAGATTTCTCAAGGTGTGAGGCCATGCTGAACCTCTCAGAGCAATTTTCACTTACACTTCTCCAAAGGGTGACAAAAAAATTTTCTTCTTTTCTTTTTTGATAAAGTCAAGAAAAATGTGCTTACAGAAATGCAACTATAATGTCTATATATAAACTTACTATGTACAATGTGTACATACGGTGAAACTTTATGACACGGAAGGAGGTCATCCATCGTGTCAGAAATATTCCAATGATGTGATATCAGATCATTCATCATGAATTGGTTAAATACTTCAAAGTAATGGAAAAATTTCATTATTTCCATTTAATAGTTGTTAACCCATTCTAAACGGAGGCTCAAACATGCTTACTGACTGTCAAGATGGGCCATATCTGACGCAGTGGGTAGTGGCTAGAAACTAGAGGGATGGGGGAATTTTTTTTTCTCTTTTTTTTCTTTTCATGTGCCAGGCAGCACCAATTTGCTCAAATAGAATTTTCAATTTAAGCTGACTTTAGAAAGCTGTTAGCTCTGTGATAGTCATAAAGCTAAATGAAAGCTGTTAGCTCTGTGATAGTCATAAAGCTAAATGAAAGCTGTTAGCTCTGTGATAGTCATAAAGCTAAATGGCTGTGAACTTGCTTAAACATTGAGCAGTTTTTGATCTATGCAATGATACTCGTCTTTTAGGCCTAACAGGAGTTGTAATGTAGTGGGTTAATGATATATTCAATTTGGTTTGATAGGAGATACAATATGTCATTTTTTATGTGAATTGAAATTGCACCATGCAATATTATTCATGTTATTTCATAAATTTTAGGAATGTCAAAAAAAACTGATTATTTGATTGATTGCCTATGATTTATGGTATGAATATATAAATATATTTTTTTTTCAGTTGACTGGCTGGTAGCTGACATGGTATCTGTCCGAGGTGGATCCTTAGGGCACCTGCGCTATGTGATGAAAAACACGTTACAGTTGATCCCACTGTATGGTCACTACTTCTACACTCACGGCTGTATTTATGTGAGGAGGGGGAATTTCAATCAGGATAAGATGATTGATGCCCTGGACTACCTAAAAAATCCAAAGATTCCTGTTAGTATTGCATGCTGTTCATATGTAATGTGGCCTTCATATTGTATATATCTTAAGTTTGTTGTCACATATTGCATTTGAGATTCTATACAATAATATTTGGAGAAGAATAAATTGCTAATGTGCTGTACTATAGGTCTTATACCAAGTGGGTATATGAAAAATCAATTCACTGTTCACTTATTAATTCCTGTTATTTTTTTGGTTTGATATAGCCTGTTGGAGGAATATATATATATATATATATATATATATATATATATATATATATATATATATATATATATATATATATATATATAGTTATTTTTATTTATTATGTATGCCGTTATATATCAATCAGTAATCCGAAAATAAAACAAAAGCAAAAAAACAATGTATATAAATTTTTATAAAGAAAGATCAGTTTACTTTTTCTTATTGCATATCTGTATATTTGAAACAGACATGGTTGGTAATCTTCCCAGAGGGTACACGCTATTACCCAGGCAGCCCAGATGTCATCAAGAAGTCAGAAGAATATGCAGTGGAACACAATCTACCGGTATTCTAATTTATGTGTGAAGTTAATGATTAGCATGATATATTTGATTGATGAGTCTTAGGAATCTCTCATTTTTAGAGTAGTTGTCAGATTTTCTAGAGCTATTGAGATTATTATTGTTGTTGTTGTTACTATTATTATTATTATTATTTTTTTTTTTTAATTATTATTATTACAATTATTATTATTATTATTATTATTATTATTATTATTATTATTATTATTATTATTATTATTATTATTATTATTATTATTATTATTATTATTATTATTACTATTACTATTACTATTACTATTACTATTACTATTACTATTACTATTATTATTACTATTACTATTACTATTACTGTTATTATTATTATTATTATGATTATTATGATTATTATTATTATTATTATTATTATTATTATTATTATTATTATTATTATTATTATTATTATTGTTATTATTATTATTATTATTATTATTATTATTATTATTATTATTATTGTTATTATTATTATTATTATTATTATTATTATTGTTATTATTATTATTGTTATTGTTATTATTATTATTAGTAGTAGTAGTAGTAGTAGTAGTAGTAGTAGTATCATTATCATTATCATTATCATTATCATTGTGATTATCATCATAATCATCATCATTATTATTGTTGTTATTATTATTATCATTATTATTATTATTATTATTATTATTATTATTATTATTATAATAATAATTATTATTATTTTTGTTATTTTTATTCTATTATTATTATTGTTGTTATTTTATTCTTATTATTATTGTTTTTGTTATTACTATTTTATTCTTCTTCTTATTATTATTATTATTGTTCTTATAATTCTTATTATTATTTATATGATAATTTTCTTTATCTATCTATATATTCATTAACACCATGAGATGTGATATCATGTGCTGCCGGACACAAGATATCACTTCATGTCTTTTTGTATTGCCAGCACGCTGGGTGATCATGCGTGTAATGGTTAGCAAATAGCCCAAGGCATTAAGCTTACATGTATAAAATACCTCGGCATTTAGACCAATCGGAGCCTAAACTGCTGTGTTGTCATCAGGTTGATAAACTTGTAACCCCGTCCTATACCAGCCTGTCCCTATATGTAATCGAACTTACCCGTACCCACATGACTACTATCTCCTACTCTGATGTGAGAGCTAATATATTTTTATCACCACATCCAAGCTGTTCACTGTTTTTTTTATTTTTTTTATTTATTTATTTTTATTTTTTTATTTATTTTTTTATTATTTTTTTTTTTACATAAACATATGAAAAAAAAAGAAAAAAGAAGGAAAGGAAAAATGTGTAATGGAACATGTTATATTACGATTAGGAATATGCGCCATTACTATTGGACAAGTAATCCTATGGTCATCATAAGAAAGAAAATAATCCTGGACACTGTCTCTCCAGAGCTGTATTCAGACAACCCTGAGAGGACATATAGATACCAAATTGACAAGGAAATATAATTAGTTTCCCATGGAAGAAAAGAACATTGATAATTGATCTAAGAGAGGCTGTGTCATATAACAAGAGTGTGATTGTTAGAATCTCAAGACTGAATTGAAACTTTGGTATAATTTTCATTTACTAAACACAGACCTGTTCCTATCTTGAGGTCTGCAAAACCAGCCTTAACAAATGTTTTCAGTCTCATTTACTCTTATTCATTAAAGGATACAGGTTGACCATCACTACTCTGGCAGTCCATTATCCAGTACAGTCAGTAATGCGACACTAATTTTCACTAGTGTAATTTCAAATTTCCTGAGTCCTACTGCTACTGTTTGGCGGTGCTAGCTGCGGCATATGCTGTGTTTGAGCACTTGTAAACACTGGCAAGGCCATTCAACCTGTTTGTGCACTTTTATTATAACCTGCTAACATTTAACCCCATCTTGGGTCCAGTGAATACAGGAAGTGCTTTTTTTTGTGTGAAGTACAAACACTATACAATATCCATAACAGATAAGGTAGAACTACAAAAAAAAAAAAAAACTTATTCAGTAGTGTTTCTTTATGATTTATATCACTTTGATTTACATTGCACAGCATTTATATGACCATCTGTAATCCGGCAAAATCACTTATCCAGCAGCCTGTAGGTCCCAATGATGCTGGATTAGTGATTGTCAGCCTGTGTATACAAGAGTAGCAGGTCTGGTATGATGACATGCATGATTCCAGATGATTAAACCTAAACATCATAACAGAAAGAATTAAATTTAATGTATTTATTTATTTCATCCATTAGGTGATCAATTGATTTATTATTCTATTTGTTAATGGAGTTTGATTCTTTATTCATGCTTTATTATTTTTTGTTTAGTTTAATATGTGAGAGAAAGTTGGATTTTTTATTATATTTCTGGGAGGAAAATAGTTTATGCTCAGAAGATTTCAGGCATTGTTTTTTCTTTGAAGATTTGTACATTCTAATCTATAAATTCATATATTTTAAGCTAAACTTGCATGAATATTCAGGTTTATCCGCTGGGTGTCATTGCATGGCAATATCTCCATCAAAATAAGGCATCAACAATGTTGACCAATTTTTTTATTTTGTTATTAATTCTATTGTTAAACAAGTGATTGTTTGTTATTTTTCTTTTGTAGTAAATAATGAATTGATTTTGCACTTTTTTGCACTTATTTTTCTTTTGTAGTTAATGGTCAATTAGTTTTGCCTTTTTTTTTTTTTTTTACACTTATGTCCATAGAATGTGTTATATGTGCGGAGACTTTTCTATTGTAGGCAATTGGAACAGTGACTGCAGCTAAGGAAGATGCCAAGGTCTCAGTTAGAAAATGCCCCGAGAAAACAGTAAGGATATTTATACTCAAGTCCTGTAACTGAGGTTGGGTGTCCTGGTGATTCATATGCTTCTCCTATGAGGTTCTGTTCACTGCCTTGCTCTCTGCCATTTGGTTCTGGATCTTTGTCCATGGTATAGGGTTTGCTTTTCTGTTTCTGAGCAGGAAAGGAATTGTGGGACCAATAAAGTTTTTTGTATTTACATCATTGTGTGTGGATTGTAGCCACAGTCTGTATGTGGTGTAGAATTGTCATTTCTTTTCTGTTTCTAATTTTGTTATGTATCTGTTTTGTATACATTTTACAGATAGAAATATAATTTATGTACCATAGGAGAAAAAAGACTTAAATTGTTCCATCTCAGGTGAGATATGATAAGTTCTAAAGGTGTGTTCAGTCATAGGAAGGGATTCATGAAGGTGTTTCGGGTTTTAAGAGAGTATTTATACTTCATAAAATCTCTTGTTTATGGAGATAAGAAATATGATCTTTTATTTTAATGAACATTAAGTTTTAGTTTTTAGTATTTGATGAGAGCTGTTTTTTGTATTATATAATCCTATAAGTTGTCAGGTCTACATTTGCTTGGTCCTTGCCTTTTTGCCTGACTCGTATTTTCATGTTTATGTTCCTGCACCACCTTGCCTGCTTTACTAACTAATATGTATATTTTACATTGATAAAATCTTGCAAAGAAGAAATTATTGAAATTTATGGTATTTCTCTTTCTCTCTTTTTTTTTAATGTTATTTTCTGTTTGTTTTTTATTATTTTTTGCTTATGGATTATACTTTATCATCCTGTTGGATCAGATTCCAAGCACAAAAGCACTGTATATTAAGAAAAAAATACATATTATTATTATTGTTATTATTATTATTATCATTATTATCATTATTTTTATTTTATTCTTAATTTCATTATTATTGTTATAATGATTAATATTATTGTTTTCATTGTTATCATTACACGCATGCACACAATCAACACTCAACACTCAAACACATGACATAGTCACATGCATATGTGCTCTCATTTTTATACCTATGAATGCATGTATGCATTGCCCACACTAGCATATACATTGCAAACACAAAAAGAAATAGGTTTTTGTTATTATTATTATTATTATTATTATAGGGGAATCCCAGAATATTTTATAGGCTTATAATTATTTTTACAGAATTGCTGTGATTGTTAAATTATTAAAAGTAACTGAATTTCCTCAGGTGCTGAAACATCACTTGGTCCCAAAAGTCCGAGGAACGTGGTTAGTCACCAAACAATTGCACGACAAGTTTGATGCCATTTATGACGTTTCCGTGTTCTATGAAGGGACTGTTAATGAAGAAGGCGTCAGAGGCAATGCGCCACAACTGATAGGTGAGAATCTACTTGTAATTATGATGCATTTAATAACAAAAATCCTTGCAGCAGCATCTTATTGCATTGAATGTTGGGGGGAGTACAGTCATATTCATCCTTTTTTTTTCTCTCTCTTTTTTTATTACAAGTTCAAAGAAGAGTCATAGTTAAAATAGAAAAAAAATAGAAAGACAAAAGAAAATAAGAAAGCTGACCAAGATTGAGGTTCATCTATATAATAGCTCAGTGATTTACAGATGTGTTTTTTTATTTTTTTATTTTGCTTGTTTGTGTGTGTGACTAGGGTTCCTGATGGGAAAGTGCAAGAAGGTTCACATACACATCAGGCGCATCCCCATGTCTGAAGTGCCGAGGGAGGAGGAGGAACTCAGACTTTGGCTTCATAATCTCTATCTGGAAAAAGATCAGTAAGTTTTCCCCGAGCTTTCAGTTTTTTTAGTTATTACTATTATTAGTATTG
>NW_028234413.1:32666394-32678894 GCF_977035675.1 Penaeus japonicus | reverse complement strand
TTGGTATGCTGGTAAAAGTGATTTTTTATATTGATTTTAGCCTTAGGTGTTTATACTTTAGTTTTTTTTTTTCTATTTTCTGTTGTGTTTTACTTGTATGGTTACTACGCGTGTAAAAAGTACAATGTGGACTGATATCAGGGCAACATATTTTTACCAGAGTTGAGCCTAAAGAACATTTCTCTAATATTTGTAAAAGTATGAGATCCGTTGGTGCTAACCTCTTACAGGTAAATGCTATGAGGGCAACTTACATAAATGTTATGAAAAAGAAATGTGGAATTGTAACTTCATGAAATATCAGCTTCCTCTGATGTGAGAGTTTTTAAGAGCTCAAAATCAGCCCTACCTAAGAAGGCCCTGTCTTATGTGATAGATAGAACAAAAATCTGTTAATAAAATATCATACAATACTATGGTCACATTTCAGTTGCAAAAATTCCTTGGTAGAGAAAGGAGGATCAAGGTCATTTCTCATTATGGGGAGCAGCAATGATATTTAAAAAAGAAAAGAAATTCAGATTTTTTCATCAACAAGAAAAAAAATATAAGTATGTAAGCATATATACTCTTAATTCACACTAGAGGCAATTAGTTGTGTTTGCATGTGGTAAAGGAAAAGTGGATAGGACAAATTATAGATTCCAGGTTACAAAAAGGTTCTGAATAGTGACCTTACTTGTGGTTCAAGTAAGAATTATGTTGAAGTGAGAAAAGTAGTCATTGTTATGGTATGTCTTAGTAATGATACTGTTGATATAATTATATGAATAGTAAAATAACTACTAAAGAGAAACCTTTTTGAAAGCAAAATATTAATGTAATGTTAGGTTATTGTAAAGAGGGAAAAAAATGTTACCATTACTTTATTATGAAAAAGTATAAACACTGATACCAAATAAATATAATTCATTCTTGGGATATATTCTAAAAAGCAAAGTAAAAACTTGGAAATATAAAATTCATTCCTTCATTATTTTCAGTTACATACCTGAAAACACCAACAGCACTCAGTTTATATCCTATTATTGGGAACGAAACATTAAAAAAATAACAAGATATAGTGCACATTTCAAAATCACAGTAAGTAAATCAATTATCCATCAAAATCACTAGTGCATATAATCAATATAACACAACGTAATTATTATCACTTGTGTTATACTGCAGTCAATTCATGCATATATATATATTAATTAATTTGAAAAGAATACATAAATGTCCATTTATTTGTACAAAATTGTTATGATATTGATATTTACATATCTATGAACCTTTGCTCCTCTTAATTGGTGCTGGTCAGTGATGCAACACCATGCCCTTCTTATAAAGAAACGGGCAGTTACCCGACACCTTTGAGGATTAAAGTCAGAGAGTAAAATATACAATTAACAGTCCTCCCTTTCCTTTATAATGGATTTAAAAATAAAGCCTCACTTGTAAGGTAGGTTTTAAAAAATATCTTTAAATAACCCTTTCTATTTTTTATACAAACTATCTTGCATGGATTTTCCTATCATTTATGCCCGATTACTATGTAATGTTTTCAGACATTTAAAAACACCCTTTGTCTCCTATGCATAGACCTAAGAAAAAGATGAATGCTTTGAACTTGCATAAAGAATTGGCATGCATTTGCTTTGCCTTTGCATATTTAAATATAAGCAAAAGCTCATTATGTGATACAAAATAAGATGCTTGTGTCTGTGAAACAAATTCAAATATTTATATCTCTTCACAGTAAAATGAGTTTAATCAATAGGACTAATCTTGATGCATATATACATATTTTTGTTATTCCACTACTATAAGCAGGTGAAATCACAGACAACATCCTCAATGACTCATTCATTTCAATCATCTTATAAAATCTTTCTTCACATCACAATCATGCTCCTTTTCATTTCTGTTTTAAAAATGGCTTATATACACATCTATTTGTTTCTTGGTGCGAGTATGATCTTTACAAAGATTTTTTTTTTTCATTTTAATATCAGTTAACTACTGCTGTCTGTCAGAAGTTCTTGGACTAGGGATTATTCCAAGTGGACAGTTATAGTGCTATTGTTACCATATATAAATATATGGAATATTAGTAACAAATGGAAATAGAAGTGATGGATGAAAGTTTATGGAATAAAAATGATATATGGTATTAGAAAGGACTTATGATTAGGAAAGATAGAAAGTATTTTTAACATGCAAGTATGACTCCCTAGTCATCTGTGACAGTACAGAAGATAGTATTATATGGAAGCATGGAAAGGCGGGCTTGCCCTGGTGCACATAAGCATCTGCTTCGCAAATCTGGCTTAACCTTAAGCATGGAAAATAATAGCAATTGTTTTAGGACACAGAAGTCTCATCCTTTAGTTCTAAGGTCCATTAAAACACCTCATGCTGTTTTTTTCCACCCAAAAGGTCAAATTTAACAGCACTGACTCAATTAATGTATTAAGTTGATAAAGAATATGATATTTGACTGGTTTGTAGTACTGCACATGTCCTTAAAGTAATGGGAGTGATGTTCTTGCATAGTTAATATAATTGGTGAAATATAACAAACAATGAGAAAAAGTGGTATATTTGAATATTAACTATTTTTTTATATACAATAGATTTGCAGGAATGGATTTGCACCAGTTAGTAAAAGGTTTATGGGACAAGAAGCAGTTATGAGTGGAAGTAAATTAAGAACTAAACCTCCATTAACAAATATAAATACAAAATACATGAAAAAAATGCATAATTGCACAAAAAACTATATCTATCCTATGCTTTAAGCCAAACTTAATAACAAGTTTATAGTAGCAGCAAGCAGTGATCTAAATGAAAACATAGTCTATCATTAAGAAAAAGTGCCATGTAATTCAGGATATTGTCTTTTGTTTATCATACACAATGCCGAAAATAGTAATAAACACTCAAGCATTTTTTTAAAGACATAGTTTACACAAAAATAAGCTGATCATTCTTTAATCAAATCCAAAAGTATAGCTAACAGCACAGAAGGTTAAAAGAAACACGGTATGAATGAATGAAGAGGACTCTACTCCCTGAGAATGACAGGCAAACCAAGTCAGAGCTGTTGCCTAAACTCTCCCTAGACAAGTAATGAAGGAGTGTGAAACTGGGCACTGAATACCCACTGGCCCAATCCCTATTCCGAAAATAACCTCGTACGCAAACACCAAACTTAACAAGCATAAATCAGTGTTCATTCACACCATAAACTGCATTATATACATGTAAAAGACTAAAACATAACAGGTTTGTCTGTGGAATGAAAATATATATCTATAACCATGTACAAATGACCGAAGGTCTTCCTGGAGACCGTAATAATGCTTCATACATTATGTACATTTTTAAAAAATAAAACCATTTTTCATACAGTCACCAAGTGTAGCAACTTATCAATATCATCATTAGTGTTGCATCCCCGTGGCTTTAAAGTGACACCAGTAACACCGTCAAATACAAGGGAATATTTTTGTTTATTCACAAATACAATTACTAAATAAAAATGTAACCATAATAGGTTTTAATCTTTAGAATATCCTATTTGCAAGAAGATGTCGAACATGTGTCAACTTCACTATCTTTTTATCCGAATGGTACTCAATATAAATCAGACCACTAAATAACTGTACAAGGTATGCCATTATCTGGGCTTGGTCAATTGTGAAGCAAATTTGGCCCTGTCTACGTGTTTATGTATATACATCAGTCACATGTAATCACATATGTAATAGACAAAAAACAGTATACGATGTCAGCAAAATTTGGAAATACTAAAAACCCTGACTCCTAAATCATAATTCAAAGATCAGGAGTAGCAACAACAGACTGTATCCAATGGCGGTAATTCGAAACGCGAGCGTAAATGCCAAATTTACCTTTCTTTCCACATCCCTCGCCGAAGGAAGTTATTCCATAAATGTACCTGCAAATAAAAATAAAAATCGGGATGTTTAGAATGTTAGTACTAGGGTCTAATTAAGCCAAACGCTGTTAAAAGTATAATAAACATGGCAGATTTTAACAAGAGTCTACATAATAAACATGGCAGATTTTAATTAACAAGAGTCTACAAAGTGATGTTCTCACCAGCGGCCGTGACGTTGGCAGAGGAGCGGGCCCCCGGAGTCTCCCGCACAGGAGTCCACTCTGCCCTTCAGATATCCTGCGCAGAACATGTTGGAGGTTATGTAGTAATCCTCATACACTGCCTCGCAAATCTTGCTGGCGATGATAGGTACCTAGAAAATTTGCCGAGGAAGAGGGAGAGGAAAGAAGAAAAAAAAAATTATGGTAAACTGACAAAGTGGGAAAGAAAATTAACTGCCATTAAATGCACTGGTATTGTTTGTCATTATATATCATTCAGTTACTGAGGAATCTATTGGTCACTGTTTTCTGATAGCAAAAGACCTGGGTGACAGCACAGAAACACAGAATAAAAGCTGAACTCGTGAGGACTGAACACAACAGAGGCAACTGAAGCTTCGAGCAAGAGTTTCTCTGCCAATACCTGCTAGGTCGAAGGCATTGCTGGATGAGTACTCTTCCTTCCTCCTTCAAAAAGGTGATTAACAGATACTCGTAAATGCATGGAAATGCCCTTAAATTAGTTATTACAGTGTGCTGTTAATACTGTATGGATATGGTTGCTTCATAAGACTCTTAAGTCTTTATACTATGAGGAGAATGTGCCACCACTTTGTTTGTGCTTGTATATCTGTGCCGTATGTGTCTCCCTTTCTTTGGGCTTGTCATTATTTCTGTTTACAAATAAGAATGCTTTCTCTCTCTCTCTCTCTCTCTCTCTCTCTCTCTCTCTCTCTCTCTCTCTCTCTCTCTCTCTCTCTCTCTCTCTCCTCTCCCTCTCTCTCCTCTCTCTCTCTCTCCTCTCTCTCTCTCTCCTCTCCCTCTCTCCTCTCTCTCTCTCTCTCTCCTCTCTCTCTCTCCTCTCTCTCTCTCCTCTCTCTCTCTCTCTCTCTCTCTCTCTCTCCTCTCTCTCTCTCTCTCTCTCTCTCTCTCTCTCCTCTCTCTCTCTCTCTCCTCTCTCTCCTCTCTCTCCTCTCTCTCCCCCCTCTCTCCTCTCTCTCCCCCCTCTCTCTCTCTCTCTCTCCCTCTCTCTCTCTCTCCCCCTCTCTCCTCTCTCTCCTCCTCCCTCTCTCTCTCTCTCCTCTCTCTCCCCTCTCTCTCTCCTCTCTCTCTCCTCCCCTCTCCCTCTCCTCTCTCTCTCTCTCTCTCTCTCCTCTCTCTCTCTCTCTCCCCTCTCTCTCTCTCTCTCTCTCTCTCTCTCTCTCTCTCTCTCTCTCTCCTCTCTCTCTCTCTCTCTCTCTCTCTCTCTCTCTCTCTCTCTCTCTCTCTCTCTCTCTCCCCCTCTCCCTCTTTCTCTCTCTCTCTCCTTCCCCCACGCCTCCTATCTCTCTCTTCCTCTCCCTCACCACCACTACTACCTCAGCTTCGTGAAGGACATCAGTGCCGAATAAGTGGGTGTTCCTCTCCTTGCCCCACCCGATGATGGTGCACTTATCTCCCACGGGCAAGTTAGCGCCTTGCTCGGGCAGACAGGCGGGGGCAATGCGAGGGGTTGTGGCGACTGGTTCCGGCAGCTGTAGGAGGGCTACGTCGTTGTCCACGGTCGTCGAGTCGTACTTCGGGTGGATGACAGTCCGGGAAACCTGTGGGTAAGGACTTGGGTTGATGATATTTGCTGTTCGATATTAATGTATGCTACTACAATCATATATTAATCTAGTTGTAAAAGAGATCTACTGATTTTTTTTTTTTTTATTATCTTTTTTTTTTGTATCTTGACTGTCAATGCAAATCACGTCGACACCGTAAGATCCATATCCTGACCTTATATTCCACTTCTGCGCCTTCTCTCAGAGCCAGGTCGTGTTCGCCCAGACGGACGAAGAGCTTCCTCCTGACGCAGTGAGCCGCCGTCAGCACCCACCTCGACCCGACCAGAGTCCCTCCGCAGAAGGCCTCCTGTGATTCGGTGGAGGTTTGGGGGAGAAAATAGGGTTGAAATGCGCGGCTGTGTTTCGACTCGTCGATCATATTTTTCTGTTGCTCTGTATCTCTGTTACTTCTTTTGTGTCTGAATCCGTTTACTTCCCATTCCATTATACTGCCGAATCCTTTTTTTTCTCATTTCAAAACTGTTTCTAAATCTGTATCTGTTTGTTTGTATCACAATAAAATCAACCTATACGTACAAGACAGAGGCTTCCTTTCCCCCATTCAAAAACAAAAACAAAAGAATCCTCAAATACAAATATAATAGCTCCCTTCCCCACCCCCCACACACACATACACTAAATATCAACCCTCCCTACAAAGCTTCAAACAAGATAAAAAAAAAAAAAAAAAAAAAAAAACGACCTCTGACCTGGAATCGGTTGAGGATGACGACCTGCCACGGCCACTTGCCCTTCTGCGCCTCCCGCCCACCGATGATCCTCAGGTTCCATCCGGGCGTCGTCACGTTGCTCACGCCGCACTTCCGGGGCAGCGTCCTCTCGTCGGCCCACCTGCTCATGGCGGACGAGGCGGAAGAGGAGGTGGGGGAGGAGGAGTAGGGAGAAGAGGGGGATCTCGAGGGGGAGTTGCGGGAGGTAGAGGTAGAGGAGGAGGGGGAGGAAGAGGAAGAGACTGTGTTTCTGTCGTCCTCTTCGTCTGGTGGGGAGAGAGAAAGGGGATTTGGATTTCGTGGTGTTGGGTCGGGCCGCTTAACATTAGTTGGGGTTGGGATCGGTTATTCCTATTCATTTCTTGGGTATATTTTTTCATGAAGTCAAGAAATCTTGCTCTTCAGGCCTTTATTTTTTTCAAAATATCATCGATTTTCCTATCAAATCTGCTTAATTTGGCGTAAAGAGTAAAACGTATTTCGCGAATATTCTCTCCATCAAAACAAACAGCAACAATAACATAGACAAGACGAAACATCTTGACACAATAGCCACTAAATTTCCCCTCACCATTGGTACCGGCGGTCTGGTGCTTGCGCGGGTGGTATCGGCTTCTGCGATACCATTTCTCACAGAGGGAACCTTCGACGTAGCAGTAGGCCTCCTCGTTGACCACGCTTCCGCCGCAGAACAGAGGGTATTTGCAGGATCTGATGAATAGGATTTGTGAGAGTTTAGCTTGGATGTGCAGGGTCATGCGTATGCGCGTGTATTTGTGAGTACATGCACATATGTATTGGGTGTAAATACTACTACATACGCAAAATTCCCACACAAAATTCCCACCGATTTCCCTTCGGCCAACCGACCTGTATCTCCTCGTCAGACACGACCTGCTGCAGGCGGACCAGCGAGACCACCGCGTGTAGAACATGGAGTTGAAATTGAGCAGGACCCTCATGTCGTTCCGCGGGGGCTGTCGAGTGAACTCCTCCGGCTTGATGATGTGGAAGGGACGTCGCCCCGAGCACCTCCCGCCTCGGCAGCTCCTCTCCTCCTGAAGGACCGGACACAAGGGCAAAGTCAGTGGGTGGGATCACGTGCATAGCAGGGAAGAGGACAATGCCTTTGCACGTGCATGTGTGGGATTGACACGCATATGTGTGGAGCAAAAATCGAAATAAATCCACAGTGAACTAGATGCTATTATCATATCCAATTATATAACCATATAATCCTCATATATGCTATTACTACGTATCCTATTATAAGCATCAGTGAACACAAACCTTGAGGAGTCCGGTACCACACACGGCGGGAACACGGCAGGACCTCTGGCGTCTCTGCTTGCAGCGCCGGGAGCAGCGCGACCACTTGCTCCACTGGGAGTACAGGCCGCCCTGCAGGTCAGCCAGGTCGCCCGGTAGGCCGCTGCTCACACGTGTGGCTCCTGAGCCTGACCCGGTGTCCAGGACCGCGCGGGACTTGCTGCCGGACTCTGCGGGGAGGGTGGAAAGGCTCTCTCAGTCGGACTATGGCCACAGGACTCTTACTTTTGATTAATGCAAAGTAAAATTGGTAATGTTCGCGTTGGCTTTCGCAGAACGGAGAGAGAGGGAAACTATAGAGGGGGGAAGAGAGGAGAAAGAAGGAAAAAAGGAGAGAATGAGAGAGAATGAGAGAGAATGAGAGAGAGAGAGAGAGAGAGAGAGAGAGAGAGAGAGAGAGAGAGAGAGAGAGAGAGAGAGAGAGAGAGAGAGAGAGAGAGAGAGAGAGAGAGAGAGAGAGAGAGAGAGAGAGAGAGAGAGAGAGAGAGAAAGAGAAAGAGGGAGAGAGAGAGAAAAAAAAACACAATCGATATTCAAAAAGAAATAATTAAGAAAAAGAAAAAAAAAACGAAAAGAAAACCAAATAACAAACGAGAAGAAGGAAAACCAAACAAAGATGAAGGAGAGAAGACCCATTTCCGTGAGCCACGACAGAGCCATGGTAGAGCCACTTACCTGGAGGCACGGTGAGATAGTGAGCCCCGTGGTGCGGCCGGCGGGTCCTGCTCTCTGTGGCTCCGTGGATTTCGTTGGGCTGCGGGGAGACACGTGCTTTACGGAACACCAACGTTTCATTGACTTTTTTTTTTTATCTTGATTTGTCTTTTTTCTTATATTAGAGGGGGGTTTGCTTTTTTTTTTTATTAATATCTTATGTTAAATCATAATCAAATCACAACATGTCTTTCTTTTAATTCTATACTATGAATCACTGTAATTCCTTCACATTCCATTTTCAATCGTTGCAAATTCTTCATGATTCAAATCACTAATTAACGATTTATGCATGAATGAAATAGAAGTGTTTAAAATCTGTCTTACGTAAAACCCAGGTTGCTTTAATTGAGACTTAACTAACACCCAAACACATAATTCGGGGGGTATTAGGGTAGATGCAGGTCAGAGGTAGGAGGAAGAGGAGAGGGAGGATAAGGAAGGAGGAGGAGGAGGAAGAAGAAGAATAGGAGGAGGAGGAGGAGAAGGAGGATGAAGAAGAGGAGGAGGAGGATGATAAAGAAGAAGAGGAGGAGGAGGAGGAGGAGGAGGAGGAGGAGGAGGAGGAAGAAGAAGAAGGAGAAGAAGGATGAAGAAAGAAAAGGAGGAGGAGAGAGATGAAGAGGAGAAGGAGGAGGAGGAGAGGGAGGAGCAGGGGAGAAATGAGGAGGAGGAGAGAGATTAAGAGGAGAAGAAGGAGGAGGGGAGAAATGGTGATGATGATGAACAGAGGAGGAGGAGGGGAGAAATGGTAATGAAGATGAGCAGAAGGAGGAAGAAAAGAATGAGATAAGAGGTACATGAAGAAAAGGAGAGAAGAAGATATGAGAGAGAAGAAGAGAAGAAGAAGAGGAATAGAAGAGGAGCAGGAGCAGAAAAAGTCGTACCAAGTAAAATAATTTTTACGGGTGAAAGACCCTAAGAGGCATAGCTGATCCCTGTGACAGGATTGACCTCCTAAGATACAGTGCCACCCCCTCCCCCCTTCCCTCCCTCCCTTCCCCTCTCCCCCCTTCCTCCCTTCCCCTTCCCTCCCTTCCTCCCTTCCCCTCTCTCTCCCTCCCTCCCTCCCTCCCTCCCGCCCGCCCGCCCGCATCCCTTAACGTTTGGGATATGCGATGTCTTTCCCTTTTGCATTAGTGCGTCTGTTGTCTTCATTCTGCGTGAGAAATGAAAGAGAGAGTGAGACAGAGAATATGTGATGTGTTGAGAGTGCATAATTGTGTGTGTGTGTGTTTATTTGTATGCTTATGTGTTTGTTTGTGTGTCTACGTGTGTTTATGTTTGTTTGTTTGTGTGTGTGGTGTGTGTGTGTGTGTGTGTGTGTGTGTGTGTGTGTGTGTGTGTGTGTGTGTGTGTGTGTGTGTGTGTGTGTGTGTGTGTGTGTGTGTGTGTGTGTGTGAGACCGTATGTGCGTGCATGTGCGCACGTGTGTGTGCGTGTGTTTATGTGTGTATGTATGTATGTGTGCCCGCACAAGCATGCGTGTACGCAGACTCCAGATAACCATCACGGCGACATTGGCATAATTAGCGAAAGTAAAAAGTATCACGCCTGGCCTAGGTGACGCCGGGCCAGTCATGCGGCCTTGCATGGCGAGGATGAGAGAGGCTTGGTCATGAGGAACAGTTTGCGCAACGTGGGAAGGAGTGAATGATTAGTTCAGGCCTTGTTGACAGACATGGGGGAGAGGAGGGGAGGGGAGGGGAGGGGAGGGAGGAGGAGGGCCGTGGTGGTTAGAGGTGGTGTTGGGAGGGTGGGGGTGGTGGTGGTAGAGGGGGGGGTCGATGGAGGCGAAAGTGGAGGTAAAGGAGTGGTGGTGGAATGGAGTGGAAGGGAGGAAATGGCGGTGGGGGTTGTGGTGGGGGAGGCTGTGGTGGTGGAGGTGGAGGTGGAGTGGTTGATGGTGGTGATAGCAGAGGTGGTAGTAGTGGTAGTTGCGGTTAGGATGGCGATGGTAGGTGGTTGTAGTTGTAGCAGAGGCGATGGTGATGTTCGTGGAATGAAGAAGAGAATAAAAAAAAAGTGTAGGAAGAAACTAGAAAGTATGGAGATGAAAGAGTAAAAGAAAGGGGAAAGAGAAAACACACACACACACACACACACACACACACACACACACACACACACACACACACACACACTCACACACCCTCACAAACAAACACACACATACACGCGCACAGACTCTCACACTCCCATTGAGAAGTAAAACGTGAATGACTGCCCACATACGACGCAAAGTTGCAACGTTGGGAAATAATTAGGAATCGACACAAATATCTCATTGTCGAAGGTAATCGTAAAGAGATACTCAAACACTTACAGAGAGGAGGAGGAGGAGGAGGAGGGGATGGAGGGAGGAGGAAGAGAAGGAGGAGGAGGAGGAGGAGGAGGAAGAGGAGGGGGAGGGGAGGAGGAGGGGAGGGGAGGAGGAGGAGGAGGAGGGGATGGGGAGGGGGAAAGAGGGAGAGGAGGAAGAGGAGGAGGAGGAGGAGGAGGAGGAGGAGGAGGAGGAGGAGGAGGAGGAGGAGTAGGAGTAGGAGTAGGAGGAGGAGGATATGGAGGAAGACGGAAAAGAGAAGGAAGAGGAGGAAGAGAAATGGAGGAAGAGGGAGAAAAGGAGAAGGAAGCGGAGAAGGAAAAGAAATGGAAAAGGAGGTAGGGGACGAGGATTAAGAGAAGGAAAAGGAAGGAAGAAGAAGAGGAGTCAGAGAAGAAAAAAGAAGGAAATGCAGGAATGGAATATTAAGAAAAGGCAAATGAGAGAAGAATGAAAAGGGAAATGAAACTGCAAGAAAACGAACAGAATGAGGTTGAAAATGATACAAGAGTGAGAGAATCCCCTAAAAAGAAATACAATACAACAAAAATACCCATGTAAGAAATTATACCATATAAATTCCCGCTCACAGGTGAACGTAAGTTGAACCCCTTGGAAGAGAAAATGAATACAAAGGAACAGGAAAATGAAGAGGAAGAGGCGAAAATGAAAAAAAAAGAAGCAAGAAGGAGGTGGTAAGAGGAGGAAGATGAAAAATAAAATCACAACACATCGCAAATGATGAAGACAAAAGACGACTTATTTTTCCCGCCAAAAAGTTCGCCCCGAAGGTAAACAAACACCAACCTGTTCCCACCAGCGCCTCCATCCTCCCCAGGGTCGAACTTCAGGTCCTTTGGCTAACGATGCCTGTGGAAGAATATAAAAAAAAACGAATTACAAAAAAGCAAGCCCAAGAAGAACCATCAAGGAAAGAATAACAAAAAAAGAAGAACAAAGAGAATTCATGTCAGCAAAAACAGACGGTGGAGCACGCGGAACCGCCATCCCGCAGTGAGATCCGCATGGCTTTAACAGAAACCGCAGTGATAACAGATAAAACCCCACTCAAAGGTGAGCGTAAGCTAAAACCCTTGCAAGAGAAAACGAAGAGGAGGAAGAGGAAAATGAAGGTGTGCGAGGGAGGTGGAAGGAGGAAGAGGATGAGAAGAAAAGGATAGGGAAAGGAGCAGGGGTTTGAGAAAGGAACATAAGGAGGAAGAAATAACAAAAGATTAACGACAAATCATGATAAAATAACAAATATAGTGTCACAAAAAAAAGACCGCAAAAATAACAATACAACAACCAACACCAAAGACAACAATAATAAAATGGTATTGCAATTATCTTCATCATACCCACCATCACCTATTGCACCACAAAAGAAGAAAAGTCGAAAAAGAAAATGCAAACCAGATCACGTTACACAACCCCCGAATAACGACCTCAAACCAGAATCACTGTAAACAGACCCCTGTTACGGCCATTCCTCTGAAGCCGATCATCAACATTGCTGGTATGCCGCATGCTATGTCTTGGAGCTTCCGCATGCCACAGCCGCAGGGCAAGTCCTCTTACGTATGACAAATGTTCCGCCAAGATAACATATACGAGGCGGACACAGTGACGTGTGTCTGCCATGACGTCACGGGTATGCTCAAGGAACTAGTGAATGGGCCTGATGGCTTTAGCCTGAAA
>NW_028234413.1:32633894-32646394 GCF_977035675.1 Penaeus japonicus | reverse complement strand
TGCCAAACACGAACAATTGAGCTGTCCATAAACCCAGGTGACATGACGTGACACAAACTGCCCTGGCAACCTTGAGGTGACCGGGATAGGGAGGGGAGAGGGGAGAGGAGAGAGGGGAGAGAGGAGAGGAGGGTAGCGTTTCTCATGCTGACCACTTCGGCGACCTCTGCCACCCCCCCCCTCCCACCTTGCCTCTGTCCCTGCCACTCCTACTTTCCCCTACCCGCCCCCACCCTCTGCCCCCTCCTCTGCGCCCATCCAGCTGGTTATTTTTCCCATATTCAAAGTTCCAATGTTATGGTCACCGAGGGAATTAATCATTTAACAATGGCTCGTCTGAAGATTAAAATATACGTCTCTAAGGAGTGAAAATCTGTCTATTTCTCTTTCTCATTTTCCCCTTAACCCCGTCGCTATCATTCTCTTTCTTTTGTCATTATCATTATGATTATACTCATTCATTGGACTCTCTTCTCTATATCCACATTTATCGTATATTTCTCTGTTTCTTACTTTTAATTTCCATCATTATTACTATCATTTTTATTATAATAGTACTATCATTATCAACATTACTATCATAATCATCATTAACAGTATTACTAGCAATGTCGTTATTACTATGAAAATGGGGATGGATATGATTATCATTATTATCATTATCAGTCTTATCATTATTACCATCATCATTCACACTTCTCCAGAGCCAAATTCGCCATAATCAATATTGGATGCTATTGCTTACACGAACTGAGAAAGAAATGTTGAAAGCAACATGAACATATTCGGCACAATATAGAATAAGATGATATCTGTTCATATTGTGAAGAAAAAAATCTGATGATAAGGTCGTAACAAAATCAAATAATATTGGCTGATGTTATAATTCTTATCACTAGTGAGTACTGTTGAGGGATAGAGGAAGGAAGGGTGAGGGAGAGAGAGAGAAAGAGAGAGAGAAAGAAAGAAAGAAAGAGATAGATAGATAGATAGAGAGAGAGAGAGAGAGAGAGAGAGAGAGAGAGAGAGAGAGAGAGAGAGAGAGAGAGAGAGAGAGAGAGAGAGAGAGAGAGAGAGAGAGAGAGAGAGAGAGAGAGAGAGAGAGAGAGAGAGAGAGAGAGAGAGAGAGAGAGAGAGAGAGAGAGAGAGAGAGAGAGAGAGAGAGCAAAGCCGCACCTTTAACTTCTAAAATCTAAACATTCTCTGGCAGTTCAAGGGAGTGATCTTGCTGCACCCAAAGTGTCTATTCCTTCTTCACCCCCACTCTCCAACAAACACACAAGCACACACACACACAGACACACACACACACACAAACAAACATACACGCATAGACATACACAAGAACAGACACGTTCACATACACCTACATACAAACCCTCCCACCCCTACCTTTTACCCCTATATATCCACGCACATACACACAAGAACGCCCATACACACAACCCACAACAACGCCTTCAACCCCGACCCTCTGGACAAACAAGGAGTGTACACTGTACAGCAGAGTACACATGTCCCATACGTATGGCCAGCGATAAGTGATATCTCTGGTCCTAATAAATATAATATAAAGTTCACTAAATTCATATCAAAGCACAAGACGTCAGATATGCCCCATGTTGAATATCAAGTGCGCACGTGTATCATGTTTATCGATCAAGTTTGCTGGTTCAGGTATGCAAAACACGAGATTGAGTTCTGGCTTGCAACAACAAAACACCCGTAAGAGAACTCGGAAATTCCACTTCTATGATATGCAACCCATAGTAAATGCTGGAAATACGAGAAAGAGAGAGCGAAAGAGAGAGAGATGGGGGAGAGGGAGGGAGTGAGAGGAGGGTAAGGGAGTGGAAAGAGACAGAGAGAGAGAGAGAGAGAGAGAGAGAGAGAGAGAGAGAGAGAGAGAGAGAGAGAGAGAGAGAGAGAGAGAGAGAGAGAGAGAGAGAGAGAGAGAGAGAGAGAGAGAGAGAGAGAGAGGAGAGAAGAGAGAGAGAGAGAGAGGAGAGAGAGAGAGAGAGAGAGAGAGAGAGAGAGAGAGAGAGAGAGAGAGAGACAGAAGGGAGAGGGAGAGAGAGAGGAAGAGGAAGAGGGAGCGGGAGAGGGAGAGAAAGAAAGAGAGAGAGAGCTTGAGATAGATAGATAGATAGACAGAGAGAAAGAGAGAGAGAGAGTTGACTTTTTTTTCTGAACGTGACCATAAGCATCTATTTGTTTTATCTGTCGACCCTCAGGACGGCAACAGTATTCCTGAATAGTGTCGATGAAACTCGTTACCTATTCACAACTATTTCAAGTTCCAATACGGTATTATCATACTTGCACTCGCTTCTATATCTAGCATTTACTTATTTCTTCCTTATTCTTATCTTTAATCATCCTACGACTTTCGGAAGCATCTAAACGACCTCTCATACGACCACGACTCAAAAACTACAAATAGGAAACTTCCTAAAACCAAGAAAACGGAATCTGGAATCGCATAGAAAACGGGTTTTCGCAAAATGGCGCTCGTTCCCTATTGAGGCAACGGCTACTCGGCACAAAGAAGGGCACTCAGGACCTTACAGATAACAACAGGACGTCCTAATATAATAGGATTTCGAGGCAGCAAGTCCCGATATAATTTAGCGATATCCTTAGCGAGCTCTGTGGCCCTTTATTTTGGTAAGAGGAGGCAAGACGTATGGGAAGAAGAAAAAAAAAGTTGTTTGTAAGGAAGATGGAGAGGGATTAAGGAGAAAGAAAGAAAAAAATAAAATAAAAAGGTATGTAACGAAATAAAATTCTTGAACGACAGATGGACTGCTTAAGAGAGGAAGCTGAAGATGAGAATAAAGCCAAAGGAAAAAAATAACGAAAATGGTACCTGGACACCGAGATAAACAGAATTTAAAAAGGGAAAAATTTATCATTCTTCCTCTTTTTTTTATTTTACGTTGATTTACCTCTTCCATTTCAATGTCTATTTCATGTCTTCCGTATTTAGAAAACATTTTTCATATTTTTTCGCCTTGTCTTTATCCATATTCTTTTCTTAACTTCTTTTTCTTTCTTTTTTCCCTCTTTTTTTATTTCTTTCGTTTTTCCTCTCATTCCACCCCACCCTCTCTCTCTCCCTCTCCTCCACCACTCCCCACTAAAATCATACCTCCCCCCCCTTCGTGTTTCCTCCAAAACACGAAGGCAAAGAGAGACAAAACAAAAGGCCAGAGCGAGAGCGAACACAAAACAAAACAAAAGACAAATGCCAAACAAAAACAGCTGTGAGAAGGGGTAGCTGGGAGTGAGGGGGTGGGAACGGGAGAGGGGGGTGGGGGGAAGGGGGCAACACTGATGATTGATCTAGGATTAAGAGGATTATTGACGATTATAATATCATATTTATTTATATTTCTTCTGGCCATCTGTTAAACCTGGTCGGCTCGATGGCGCACGAGAGAGCTAATACATCCAATGTGTAAAGTTACAAGATAGTGTTTATAAAAAGATGAGATATTGTGGGTTGTTAATAAATATGTAATCATGATGGAAGACGGGTAAGATGGGAGGATAGGCAAGAGAGAGAGGGAGTGAGAGAGAGAGAGAGAGAGAGAGAGAGAGAGAGAGAGAGAGAGAGAGAGAGAGAGAGAGAGAGAGAGAGAGAGAGAGAGAGAGAGAGAGAGAGAGAGAGAGAGAGGAGGATAATGAGAGAGAGAGAGAGAGGAGGAGGATAATGAGAGAGAGAGAGAGAGAGAGAGAGAGAGAGAGAGAGAGAGAGAGAGAGAGAGAGAGAGAGAGAGAGAGAGAGAGAGAGAGAGAGAGAGAGAAGAGAGAGAGAAGAGAGAGAGAGGAGAGAGAGAGAGAGAGAGAGAGAGAGAGAGAGAGAGAGAGAGAGAGAGAGAAGGAAAGAGAGAGAGAAAAAAAGGAAAAAAAACGAAAAATCGATAAAAAAAATAGAAGAAGAAAGAAAATAAAGCTATAAATAAAATAAAGAATGAGCAAGAATCGAGAAAAAAATATTATCAGTCTGCATGCCTTTGCTCTCCACGTCCTCCTACAACATTAAGATGCCAAGCCATGTTACCTCCAAGAGAGATGTCGCCAGGGCGTCCTTCTCGTCCCCCCCTCCTCCCCCTTTCCTCCCCCCCCCCCCCCCCCAATGTTACCTGTTCCTTGCTTTAGATAGGTCTCTCTGCCCCTCTCTCTTTCTCTTTCTCTCTTTTTGTCTTGTTCTATCATCTTTACTTTCTTTTTTCGTTTTCGGTTTGTCAGTCACTATCTCGCTCTCTTGCTTACTTAATATTTCTTTCATTCAGTATTTTCTCTTATGAATATAATCGTTCTGGTACCTTTCATTAAGAAAGTTATAGGGACACGCAAATATATAAATAAATAAATATAGATATACATACATACATACATAAATACATACACACACACACATACAAACACACTCATATATATATATATATATATATATATATATATATATATATAAATATATATATATATATATATATATATATTAACATATGCATATATGTGTGTCTGCGCGCGCGTGTGTGTGTATGTGTGTGTGTGTGTGTGTGTGTGTGTGTGTGTTTGTGTGTGTATATATATATTTATATTATATATATATATATATATAGATATATATATATATATATATATATATATATAAATATATAGAAGAGAGAGAGAGAGAGAGAGAGAGAGAGAGAGAGAGAAAGGAAGAGAAAAATAGAAAGTCCGAGAGAAATAGAAAGAGAGCAAGGGAGAGAGAGAGAGAGAGAGAGACAGAGAGAGAGAGAGAGAGAGAGAGAGAGAGAGAGAGAGAGAGAGAGAGAGAGAGAGAGAGAGAGAGAGAGAGAGAGAGAAAGAAAGAAAGAAAGAAAGAAAGAAAGAAAGAGAGAAAGAAAGAGAAAGAGAGAAAGAAAGAGAGAAAGAAAGAAAGAGAAAGAGAGAATAGAGAGAGAGAAAGAAAGAAAGAAAGAGAAAGAGAGAATAGAGAGGGAGAAAGCATATGAGAGGAAAGAATAAGAGAAAACCAAAGAAACCCTACCTAGAAACCCCCATAAAAAGGTATATGGACGCTGACCTTTCGTGCACCGGGGCAGAGTCAAGGTCAAGTCTGCCTTAGGAAAGAGAACGAGCTAACCACCTTTGGCTCTCTGGCAGCCGAGCCGCTCGTCGAGGGGGTTGCTAGGCGTGAGTGCAACATGCAACGCTGATATGATTCCCTCCATGCAAGTGTCCTGACATTATCGTTGCAGACTGGACCATGATCTGCATGTCTAGCTTTAGTTATGTTTATAGCACTGAGTTAGATATGTTAACTGTCTGTTTAAGCGGAGGTCTCTGTGCGTCTTAGTGATTTAATTACTTAATTTGCACTCTCTCGTCATTCACAAAAATGTTAATGTCTTTGTTTTTTTTTTGTCTATCAGACTATGAGAATGTGTGTGATGTTCTTTTGAGTGTGTGTGTGTGTGTGTGTGTGTATGTGTATGTGTGTGTGTGTGTGTGTGTGTGTGTGTGTGCGTGTGTATTCGTGGTCATGAATATAGAAGACAGAATAATGCAATTTGCCCAGCTAAGCTTGGCAATAAGCACAAGTGAGGAGATATCTCAGTGTCATCTTCAACTAGGAAATGACGGTAAGTGTCAATTTGCGTCTTCTAAGTCGATGCCGGTGTCACTCATGCAGACAGATATAGCGATACGATATTATTATCTCCGACCAATCACAGTTAGGACAGAATATGACGTCATCAATATGGCCGACCACATGTTTCAATATGCGGGTTGCACGTGATGCCCCTGGCGTCGGCTCCATTTATTACAAAAATTCTATATTCTTCGAACCTGAAACTCTACAATCTTTAGCAATTCACATCATGCGTGTATAATACCGTCTTTCTTGTCTTTCTTGTATTGCAACATTCTTAAATAACCGTGAAACTTGTGCATTAAACCTAAAATGAAAGGCTCGGTACATGCATGCAGATTTACTTCAGTTGAAGGTAATTGCAAAGTTTTGTTCGAGTTGGTGCCATGCTCAGCTCTTTCTTTAAAGAAGCAGACATTCTTTCATAACAAGATTGAAGATGATCACAAGAATGCTTACATGATTTTGAAATTGCAAAAATTGAGAAATATCTACATAACAACAGTACTGCTTCCACTTCTATTTGTTTCGTGTGATAATAAGGTATTGCAATGATAATCTTGCTATTCAATATGTTTTCCTGATCATTACTAATTCACTATCATTATTATCATAAATATGATCACTGTCATTATGTATATTATCCTTACTGTCGTTATCATTAGTTTCACTATCATTACTATTATCATTATCATTGACATTATTATCATTAGAAATGCCATTATCATTGACATTATTATCATTAGAAATGCCATTATCATTGACATCATTATCATTGTCATTATTATTACTATCAGTAAAATTATCATCTTTATCATTATGGTAAATATTCTTATAATCACTACTATCATGGTAACCACTATATTTCTTGGCACAACAATGACAAGAAAACATCAATGCGGGAAACTATGATAAAGCAGTCATATAAAATCCTAATAGAGCTATCATTAGTCATACCCATTAGAACTGAAAGGTTTACATAATTCTTCCAAAACCTCTCCCTTGGAAGTACAAGCACACGAATAAATACACAATGCAAGAACATACACCTTCCTAAAGACCCAAGTAGATCATGCAAGAGTTAATCAACCACGTCACAGTAAGTGGCCTTCGAAACAACTGTAGCTTTGCCTCTCTCTCTCTCTTTCTCTGTCTCTGTCTGTCTGTCTGTCTGTCTGTCTGTCTGTCTGTCTGTCTCTCTCTCTCTCTCTCTCTCTCTCTCTCTCTCTCTCTCTCTCTCTCTCTCTCTCTCTCTCTCTCTCTCTCACTCACTCACTCACTCACTCTCTCACTCTCACTCACTCTCTCTCTCTCTCTCTCTCTCTCTCTCTCTCTCTCTCTCTCTCTCTCTCTCTCTCTCTCTCTCTCTCTCTCTCTGTCCGTCGTAATTCTGTAAGTGTTATTGTTGCAATCGATATGTTATTGACGGTGAAAATGTTGATGATAATAATCATGATTAATAATAATAATAGTAGTAGTAGTAATATCAGTAGTTGCATTAGTAGCAATGAAAATAATGCTGATGATAATAAATGATAATGATGATAATGATAATACTGATGTTGATAATAATATTAATGATAATAATAATATCAATAATAATAATAAGGATGATAACAATAATAAAAACAATAATAATATCAATGATAAAGATAATGATAGTAATGAAAATGATAATAGTAATAATAATAGAAGTAATACTAACAAAAAATAATAGTGATAACAATAACAGTAATAATGTTATTATCATCATTATCGAGAGAGATAGGGGAGAGAGAGAAAGGGAGAGAAAGAGAGATAGAGAGAGATAGATAGAGAGAGAGAGGGAGAGAGATAAAGAGAGATAGATAGATAGATAGAGAGAGAGAGATAAAAAGAGATAAAGAGAGATAAAGAGAGAAAGAAAGATATAGAGAAAAAAAGAGAGAGAAAACAGAATGGAAGAACAGAGGCCGAAACACGAGGGACAGAAGGTTGACGCGAAGATAGGTCACGGCTCAACTTGCTCCGTTACGCCTGGTTGCACTGCAGGCGAGCGAGAACAGCTGATTTCTACGTAAGCCCCCCCCCCCCACCTCCCCCAATCACACACCCTCCCACACACCATTCACACCCCTCCCTCCTCTCCCCCCTTCCTTCTGACCTTGCTATGGGGTGAAGGATGGGGTTTTAGTGCCACTTGAGGGCCGAAAGTCAAAGTTCAGTGCCACTTGGAATTGTCCTGCGTCCGTTGGCGTGTGTATGTGTGTGTGTGTTTGTGTGTGTGTGTATGAGAGTGTATGTGTGTGTAAGTGTGTGTGCGTAAGTGTGTGTGTGTGAGTGTGTGTGTGTGTGTGTGTGTGTGTGTGTGTGTGTTTGGGTGTGTGCCTGTATTTGTGCACGTGCGTGTGTGTGTGTGTGTGTGTAAGTGTATGAGTGTATGTGTGTGTAACTGTTTGTGTGTATATGTGTGTGTGTGATCTGTCTGTAAGCGCTTGTGCTTGTATGTGTAGTGTGTGCGTGTATCTGTTTCTACGTGTGCGCGCATGCGTGTCTTAGTGTATGAGTACGGGTGTGCATATGTACACTCAGATATCGCACTCGTGTTGACCTTAACAGTGCAATAACCTTTTATTTATTTACGCAAGTAAGGGTGGAAATTGTTCTGAAAATTTACATAAGCGAGAGTTTGTTGATATATTTTTATTACGGTTCGGGTTGGGTGCACAAGGTTGCGGGTTCGTGATTTTCGGTTGCAGGATTGATCATGTTGCTCTGGGCGATTTGGGCCTGAAATATCCTTTAAGTATTGAAATATGAGGGAAATGTAATATTAATGATAATGGAGAGAAAAGGAGATTGTGAAAATTAGTTTTGTGTTCGTTTCCCTTTTTTATTTATTTTATTAATCATAGTTAGTCCTATATTCGTATTTTTCACGATTAAGAAAAATCTTACATCTCTTTACATCTAACTCTTTCTCCTCCGTTTTCTCTTTATTTTTCTCTGTCTCAGATTTTCTCTCTCTCTCTTTCTCTCTATCTCTCAACTTATTTCTTATCTAACTTTCCCTTTCTGTAGCTCTTTCTCTTTCACTCTCTCTCTTTCTCTTTCACTCTCTCTCTCTCTCATGTTGACATAGCTGTAAGGTTTTGTAAAATATATATGAGCCCAAAGAGGTACTAAGATTGGGGTGAGGATAACCTATGTTACCTCATCCTTTTGAGATGTACGTAATCACTTGTCTCAATAAACTCGTCAAAGTCAAAGTCAAAGTCAAAGTCTCTCTCTCTCTCTCTCTCTCTTTCTCTTTTCCCCTCTCACTCTCTCTCTCTACTTAATGATGAAGATTTCGACGAGACCCTTGAGTGTAAATGATCTGTGCATTTCAAAACTCCGGAAATAACACCACGTGATCATCATGTGAGGACCACGATCTCATGTGAAAGTTTTTGTTCAAATAGTATTTTCTCACTATTATTTCAATACGTATTTTCTCTTTTCAAATTTGTTTCGTATCTATTTCAGATAGTAATGTGATCTGTGTTTTCACTTCCTAACACTCAAAATAACAATGAAATCCTATTTTGTCTGGATTATGTCTATTATATAAACATCGGTTACGTGGTATTGCACTGCACACTGAGGTATATTCAACAGAACCTATTAATTATCTCTCTCTTTCTTATGTGTTTTTTTTAAATACTTGTGCGTGTGTTTGCGTGTCTATACATGTTTGTTTGTTTTGTATTTGTGTTTGTGTGTATGTGGATGTCAGCGTGTGTTTGTTAGTTAATGTGTATGTTTGTGTGTTTGTTTGTGTGTGTGTGTGTGTTTGTGTGTTCGTTTGCGATTGCGCGCGAGTTTAAGTGCATGTAAGATTATAAAATTAATGCCAACACCAACCGTGTGGCATTATCAGTCACATAAATTAATTATTCAACTCAAAATAGTAACAGTCTGCCGCAGTTAAAATGAGAAAAGAAAATATTTGAAATTGACAAAAAAATCTGTGCTTACGTAAAATAAACATAAATTTACACATTTTCTTTTAAATATGTTCCCCTGTAAATAAAACACAACTTAACAATCATAGCCCGAATAATTCCTCATTTCAAGTGTCTGCAAAAAGAGTTATTATCCCACGCTCATATCAGACCCTAAAGCGGAGTAATAAACACCCGTCAGCCCTCATCACTATCGCACAAAGACAACAAACATATCGTTTTCACATCAATTTGCGATTTTCGTCGGGCATTCATGCTTTTTCCGGCTGCATAATTTAATCTTGAGAACAAACACATTCTAAACCGTACGTCAAAGTAACGTACCGAAAAAAAGAGCTCGAGTCTAGACGCAGAAGGCATTGCTTTGTTAGAGGGTTAGAAACACGACACATTCTAGAACGCCGACACAGGGGCGCTTGGGTTGCAATGCCGATCCCCTTTCAGCGTCGGCGCCTACCAGTGAGCGCTCTTGTAAATTTCCCCGGCTTTAATTGTGCTCGGGGTCATGACCTTGCTCGAACAGGTTGGCAAAACTCGTTACACACGAACAAACGTATCTGCAGGTCACCCCGGCGAAGTTCCAAGCGGACGTCAAGCAAGGCACGAACGCTTGCTTGGCTGATATGTATTTCGAAAGGAATTACCGCCAAATCTATTAGCGATGGACAGCAGAACGAATTCCTTCCTGAAGTCTTGATAACTTTGATGATACACGAAAATTAGAAAGAAAAAAAAATCTAAAAAGAAAAGAAAAAAAAAATCCGTATTCAAGATGGCAAACCTCAACATCACAAGGCTGATAACCTCAACTGCTGGACGCTGGAGAACATGATATCCTCTTATGTCTTCAAAATAAAAAAGAAAAAAAAAAGAAAAAAAAAAGTCCGGAGGGAAAAGGTCGTTCTGACACGCGCGAGGAAGCTTACAGTTTGGAATTTCCCTTCCAGTTGCAAATCCCTTCACTAATTCTACGTCAACAAGAAGAAACACGTGATACATTTGGGCAGAAGGCAGGCTCGGCTCTATATATTAAGGGAAACAAATTACAGCTTTTATCTATCCTATTCGTCTAGTCTTTTTTTTCTTGCTATTCAACCTTGCTTGGTTATCTGGCAATCAAGACCGCTTCAAAAGTTTAAAAAAGACCGGTTTATTGGGTCGTTATCGTAAGCGAACACACATTCATACATACGAACACTAAGGGAAGATAAGGACCGAGCTTGTACTTATATGAATCCAAAAATTGACATACCTACACGATAAAAATATGACCATGTACGAACTCAAAGACGTACATGTACACAGGTTCAGCCTCTATAATATGCCATACCCTGTAACCCCTTTCCCCATCCTACCCCCCCTCCCCCTCCTCCTCCCGCCACATCCTCCCTGTCCTGAGGCATCATGCAACTTGGGCGATAATTATATTCGCAGGCATGGGTCACTGACCTCTATACCTGAGAGGCATCATCAGGCTGGAGCGTGGCTGTGGCCGGAGGTGAAGCGACTGTGACTTAGGTCAAAGAGGTCAAAGATAGGAATGCACATGGCACAGGACATCCCCTTTATCAGGAGAAAATGGAAGCGGTGGGGGAGGAGGAGGAGGAGGAGGATGAAGTAGAAAAAAGGAGAAAAAGAAAAAAGGGGAAAAAATATAATAATGATAAGCAAAAAGAAAAGACGAAGACGAAGACAAAATGCAGAAAACAAAAAAGAAGGCGAATAGGTAGTACAGAAAGAACAAGAGGAGCAAGAAGAAGGAAGAAAAAGAAGGAACATGCATTTTCACCGTGTCTGTTTTCCTTCACACGTTTAGTGTTTGTGTAATTTTCAGCAAGCAAATGAGACTCGAAGCAGGGACAAGGGAGGCTGGGTATAAAAACAAAGCAACAAAAAACGACAAGGGAGGCTGGGTATAAAAACAAAGAAACAGAAAACGAGTCTTATAGTCAAATATTCTGAAGTTTACAAATGAAAGAATGTCACTCTGAAATTGCCATAACTATGTTTCTTGATCTATTTGACTGATATATCTATATAGCCATCTCTAATTATGGGGGTCTCTCTCACTTATGTCTCTGTCTCTCTTTCTCACCCACATAGCAGCTCCGCAAGCACCTACTTTATTATCATATTTATTGTCATTACCATTGTTATTACTATTATCATTATCATTATTACTATTATTACTATCATTACTGTCTGTCTCTGTCTCTCTCTCTCTCTCTCTCACCCACATAGCAGCTCCGCAAGCACCTACTTTATTATTATATTTATTGTCATTATCATTGTTATCATTATCATTATGACTATCATTACTGTAGAATTTCTGGAATTTTGTTCCAATGCATCCTACGCTTTCAGGATGTTGTAGTGTCTTTCCTTGTCACTCCCACATTGTTTGGGTTCGGTTCCAAGGGATGAATTTCGCCAATAAAATCTATTTTCACTAGGACTTTAGTAAGCGTTCTGTCTAATTGGCTTATGGTAGGCTCTATGTTAAGAGCATTAATTGTGTAATTTCGGGGTTCATGAACGCATACATGTATATCACTTACACACACACACACACACACACACACACACACACACACACACACACACACACACACACACACACGGTCAGTATATCACGGTGACCATAATGTAGGATTATCGCATCCTGCTGTCTGGGACGCCATTTTTGGATCACATTACAACGTCCACGGCGTCATAGGGGTTGTTTTAATGGGCCTTTTACTACCGCCGCGATAGGCCCGACGGGTAAGATGGCGGAAATTAGCGAAGGAGAATCGTTGAGGAATGTTTTTGGCCGTCTGTTCACAAGGTGTTCGTTCATTATCTGGCGTGATTCTAGCACCGGG
>NW_028234413.1:32571394-32573894 GCF_977035675.1 Penaeus japonicus | reverse complement strand
TAAATGTATTTAGGTTAGAAATATTTCTAAGATGTTGTGGCAGATGGTTCCAGATCATTGGTCCTCGGATCTACATATTTCTTGCCCCTGTTTTCGTATTTGATCTTTTAACATATAGAAATGTTTTTGTCTAGTTTTGATTCCTGATAAATTGGCTATTGTTTTTTAGGTAAAAGCTAATGTGGATAATTTCCTTGTATAATTTTGTGGATTAGTATAATTGTGTCATAATAGTATTTTTGTTGGATTTTTAACCATTTTAGTTTGTTTGTGTGTGGTGTTATGTGGTCGAATTTGTATACAATCCTATTGCTACTCTTGCAGCAAAATTTTGTAGTTTTTGCGTTTTTTGTATTTGTATTTTGTTTGTTGAACCCCAGATGTTTAAACAGTAGTTAATGATACTGAGGGCTAGTGTCTGTACGACAGTGATTCTTGTTTCTGGAGGGATTTTGTCTTTTATGTGATTTAGGTATATCAAGGTGCCAACTACCTTCCTATAAATGTAGTCAATATGTGTTTCAAGAGTCATGTATCTATCTATGTATACTTCTAGATTTTTGACTGAGGTGCTTGGTTTAATGTAGCAACCTCTGAATTCTATAGTTGTGTCTGTGGGGATTTTGGCAATGTTTTGACGGCTGCCTATGAAAATGAATTGTATTTTCTGTGGATTCAGTTTCAGACTATCTATATCAAGATAACTCTTTGCTTCTGTGAAAGTCTGTTTAGTATCTTTTATTAATTTTTAATAAAAGGCTGCGTAAAGAAACAGAGTCATCGGCATAAGGAATAAGATGACAGTTTTTTTGCAACTGTCGACAAATCATTAATAAATATAGTAAATGAAATTGGGCCTAATATGGAACCTTGTGGAACATCAAATGAGACTTGTTGTTTTAACGATAGATCTTCACGTATTTTGACAGACTGAGTTCTGCCGGATAAGTAATTTCTAAACCAATAGTTATCAATTCCGTGATTTATTAGTTCGTTGAGAAGAATTACATGGTTAACACTGTCAAAGGCCCTCGACAAATCACATAGAGTGAGCAAGTTTATTTGGTTATTATCTATGTTGCTATTAATTTCATTTGTGATTTTCAGTAATGCTGTTTCGGTTGAGAGCTTACTTCTAAATCCATGTTGCGTGTTATATAGAAGGTTATTTGCTTTCAGGAATGCTGATAATTGATTTTCTACTATTTTCTCAAGAACTTTTGACATTACTGGGAGTAGAGTAATGGGGCGATAATTGTTTATCTCATCTCTATCTCCTGATTTGAAAATAGGTGTTATGATGCCATGTTTCCAGAGTGATGGATAAGTACCAGTGACTATAGATGCATTTACAATGACTGTCAGATAGTACGCAGTTGCAGGTAGACCATCCTTAATGAATCGATGGGCGAGACCATCCGCTCCTACGGAGTCTGCTTCTCGTAAGTGTTTTATTGTTAGCATTGTTGTTTCTATTTCTATTGGTTGTGGTCTGGAAGTATTTGCAGTGAGCCTTATTCTCGTTGTGTTTTGTAGATATGTGGAGGCGGTTGTCTGTTCATAGGTGAGTCTGTCGACTTCTGCAAATAAGTCATTTAAATGTTCTATATTGTTTCTGGAATTTATGCAAATGCCTATATGGTGCTTCTTCTTAGGCTCTAGTGTATTTACCAGTTTCCATGTTTCGGAAGAGTCGTGTCTACATTCTTTGTTTTTAAACATGTGGCATCAAATCTATTTTGAGAGCTTTATGAGTGTCATTTCTGTCCCTTATAACTCAATGTTGTCGTTTATCCAAGGAGCAGGGGGACGTCAATTGTTTTTGTGTTGTACGGAGCGGAAGCATCTATGGCATTGTTTATCACATTCGTTAAAACAGTAACTTGTCTGTCAACTTCACATGTTAATAAAATCTCCGAGAGTGTCGATTCATTGGCCATGATATGTTGGCAGAGTGACTGAGGGTCATAGTTCGTTAAATCGCGATTAGTTTTGATAACTGGTTGTCGCTTCGGCTTCTGTATATTTAAAGTCATGATCAGTAGTTCATGATCAGCAATTTGGAATGGGAAAGCGTCTGTATGTAGAATGATATCGTATCTGTTTGTTATCATGACATCTAATATGAATGAGGTACTTTCTGTAAGCCTTGTAGGGTTGTTTATGAGTTGCTTTAATTTATTCTTCTTAATAATTCCATTCAACTTTGCATTTGACTTATCGAGATCGTCATTTAAGTCGCCTAAAATAAAAAGTGGTTTTCTTTTCATTGACATTTCTTTAAATAGATTATCAAAATATTCGAATGACTCAGTGGTGGCATGAGGGTGTCTATAGATGGCGCCGATGAGGAAGGAAGGATACATATTGCTTTGTACGGTTACCCAGATGTCTTCTACCGCTGTTATTTACAGTTGTAGAGATCTTGTTAGATTTAAGGGTATCTCGTTCATATATGCAAACTCCGCCTCCTCGACCTGCATCACATCTATGAACTTAC
>NW_028234413.1:32566390-32568794 GCF_977035675.1 Penaeus japonicus | reverse complement strand
ATATATATACATATACATATATGTACACACACACACACACACACACACACACACACACACACACACACACACACAATATATATATATATATAATATATATATATATATATATATATATATATATATATATATTAGGGGGGGGTGGTGTATATATATATATTTATTCTAGTTAAGACAGGGTTTTCTGGGAAGTTTGCATTCTTGTTGAAAGAGAAAGGTAAACAATCCAAGCTGTTTGCACAAACTTAAAGCAGTATATTTGCAGAATTTCTGGTGTTTTCATGTAGATTTTCGTCCATTGTGGTTTTATGATTACTTTCCAATAACCTGATGTCCTGAATAAGTGTCCTGCTTGTAATACGTGACCACTTTTTTCTGCCTATGAAAAACTCTTTAGGCTCGTACGTGTGACCGTACGTGACACCATGTCTAAATCTTTAGAAGCAAAAAAGAAAGAAAGAAAAAAAAGTTCCGAGAGTTTTATCAGATAACACTATTAAATCAAAGATCATCACAAACCTCACTCTAACATCTAAAAGTAACTATAACACTCTACACATTTGCTAAATGGTAGAAAACTCATTATGAAAGAGCTAGGTTACCTGTAAGATGAGACAATAAATTCGAAATTTTCGTGGATATCTTTTTCACATGTGAAAATGAAATTTTCAAACAATTGTTTCGTCTGTTGATAGATCTATACTGTGTATATTGCATTTTAAATCTAGTTTATCAGTGTATTACCCCACCCCCCTCTCAGAAAAAAATCATATTCATCCAGAGAAATAAATAGAATAGTTTTACCTATATTTCTGAATTATCCAAACGGAATATTGATATAAGTCCGGTTAAAAAAGACATATCATATTGTCACCAATATTACATTACCTTCTCCATTACTGAAACTGTTTTCGTCATAACTCAAATTACAGTTGCCAACATATCATTGCAATATAGTGGACATTTTCATGCTTGCAATCTTTGATCTTGAATTGACATGCGATTCCAAGGGTCTTCATCACCTAAAAAGTCTACGGCGGAAACCCACCTTTCGCTTGCACCTCTCTCTAGGAAAAAGTTTAGCTGTCTGTCAAACTTTAGATTTAGGTATGGTAGTTTTATGTCCTTCCATATCATGTAGATTCGATAGAATTCAGTGGAAAATGATAATGATAGTCATATCAATTATAGTAAAGATGATATTGGAAGTGAAAAATATGATGTTTTGATAGAAACCATAATTATCCATATTGAACATCTTTATCATTTATAATATCATAATCATTATTATGATCATTATCATAAATATCAATAATAACATATTTTTACTTCGAGTGATGTTATTGATATCATAATCATGATATGTATGTATGTATTCCTATTAACTTGACAAATGCACTTTTATTCAAAACATTACTCTGAGTCCAATAATTCTTTAGCTGATTATACATTTATTAATGCTATTGAAAGATAATTTGAATGTTCAACGATTACCACACTACTTAGAGAATACGATATCGACCGTCAACTTTTTGTGAATATTTATATATTTTTATATGTGGAAACTAAATTGAAATTCAAAATGTTTTTTTCCTTGGTAACCGTTCGGAAATTCATCAAAATTTTATATGTCGTATTTCTATATGTATTTGTATGCATGTATAAATATAAATGTATCTATCTATCTATCCATCTCTCTCTCTCTCTCTCTCTCTCTCTCTCTCTCTCTATATATATATATATATATATATATATATATATATATATATATATATATATTTATGTATTTGTATTTTGTTTGTTGAACCTCATATGTTTAGGCAGTAGTTGATGATACTGAGGGCTAGTGTTTGTACGACAGTAATTCTTGTTTCTGTTGGGATTTTGTCTTTTATGTGATTTAGGTATATCAAGGTGCCCATTACTTTCCTGTGAATGTAGTCAATATGTGTTTCAAAAGTCATGTATCTGTCTATATATACTCCTAGATTTTCGACTGAGGTGCTTGGTTTAATGTAGCAACCTCTGAATTCTATAGTTGTGCCTGTGGGAATTTTGACAATGTTTTGACGGCTGCCTATGAAAATAAATTGTGTTTTCTGTGGATTCAGTTTCAGACCATTTCTATCAAAGTAACTATTGGCTTCTGTGAGAGTCTGTTTAGTATCTCCTATTATTTTTTTTATTGTTTACAGAGGCTGCGTGAAGAAACTGAGAGTCATCGGCGTAATGTCGCAATTGTCGAAAAGTCCTTAATAGATATAGTAAATAAAATTGGGCCTAATATGGAGCCTTGTGGAACACCAAATGAGACTTGTTGTTTTGATGATAGATTTTCACGTATTTTGACAGACTGAGTTCTGGCGGATAAGTAATTTCTAAACCAATAGTTATCAATTCCGTG
>NW_028234413.1:32528890-32546390 GCF_977035675.1 Penaeus japonicus | reverse complement strand
ATGCGGTGATAGTAATACTGTATCCTAACCAAGTTACTGTTATTACCAATAACTTTTGTGAAAGTGATGATAGCAGTAGTACTGATATTGATAATAATGACAATCATTAACATTATATTTATCAGTCATTACCATCATCATTACTATCATCAATATTTGTTTTTTTTTATCATTTATCCGACCAGATCCGCATGATATGGAAGGATGTAAGGCTACAGTACTTGAACCTCAAGTCCGACAGACAACTGAACCTTGTCCTGGAAGAAGCGGCAGGCGAAATGTGGGTTCCCGCCGTAGACTTTCTCAACGCTGAAAACAACGCTAAATCTCTGGTCGATTCAAACTCAAAGATTACGGTCATGAGAAGTGGAGCAAAAGAACCTGATAATGTAGAAATGTCCAGAGAAGGTGAGTGGAAATGACTGTATTATTCCCGTAATGGAAACGGTGGACACAATTATTACAGTTGATATCAATATTGATTTGTAATGATGATTGTTTTCTAAGCAGTTTTTTGTGATTTTCCAGTCTGGGTAAGGGCTGTATTATCGATGCAATGATCATATGTTTTACGCGATCATTACAGATATGGTGATAATTTTTTAATCAACAGCAAAAGTTCCTCTTAGTAAAGTTAATGACAGCAATAAGATACAATTTCTTTAACCTGTCTTGTATCAGTTTCCAGTCCTAGTAAGAATTCTGATTTATATCATCGTCATCCTATGTAATTCCTATTAATAAGCTTTATCTTATTCATATTTTTAACACTCACATCATTTGTATCTTATGTAGTTTATAGTATTAAGTATAGTATCATATTGACAAGTCTTACATTGTTTATATCATTCTTATATCATATTTCTTTTTAACTCATATTATATATGTCATCAAATCTTATATAATTTACATTACGAATTCTAACACAATTCAAATGACTAAGCTTATACCCCTTGTAATAATCACATTTCTGACAAAACATCATTTATTTCCCCCCCCCCCCCTCCCTTTTTTCCTTCTCCCTTGTACTCCCACAGCCATGATCTACCGCGGGAGAGACAGCTTTATCCGCATATCCCGGAAGTACACAGCTACTTTCGCCTGTACTTTCAACTTCTTTTACTACCCTTTCAACACGGATTTCTGCAAGATGATATTTCGAGTCAACCGCAACAACAAGCCCTACGTCAAGCTTATTAGGTGGGGAAATCTGATTTATTTAGGAGAGTATTTAGAATTAAGGTGAACTGTGCTGAGGTATGGAGGAATTTCTTTCTTTCTTTCTTTCTTTAGATGATTAGGCAAAATGTGTTTATTGATATATGAAGACAACTGTTTCGAATCTTCTTGGAATTCATCCTCATTTAACATCTTTCAAAAGTTTTTTTCATGTATAGTAGTGTTTTTTTCTACTAATTCATCTTTCATTCACATTGTGATATCGCGGGTGCGCCATTTTTTTTTATTATTATTGTATAGTAAAAGACGTAAGTTCAATTTCCAAAACTTTTTTGTTTCTTCAGATATGGACCGGGTGTCACGTATGACCACAAGGACAAACTTAACGAGTTTTTCATCGGAAGAATAAAAATGGTCACGTATAACAGCCAGGAACCTTACTCCGGGCAACAGGTAATTGGGTAGTGTGATAATCATATAACTATGATTAAATCAGTTTGCATGAAAATACCGGTATCAGGAACTCCGTCGATAAATGTTCAGTTAGGATGATGTACTTTCGTGGTGACAGCACAATACTCCTTTTTATGGTTTCATAATGAGTCAACATAAAATGTTCAACCGACCGTTCCTCGTCTCCCCCTTCGTTGCAGGTCATCGTGGAGATGCGGCACCTTTACGGCTCTCAGATCTTGACCATGTTCGTGCCCACCACCATCATCAGCCTCATAGGGTACGGGACCTTCTTCTTCAAGTGGTATGACTTCACCAACCGCGTCATGGTGTCCCTGACGGTGTTACTTGTGCTCACGCAGCTCTTCTCGCAGACGTCGGACATGCTGCCGAAGACGTCGTACTTCAAACTCATTGACATCTGGTTCTTCGGCTCCATCACGTACACCTTCGTGGTGATCGTCGTCCACACAGTGGTGGAGTACATGCACGTGTACGACCACGAAATCGAAGACCTCCACGAGAAGATTCAGCGATCCACCTCGTTCTACCGGGAGATCACGCCGCAGCCCACGCCGGGAATCTCCGACGCCGTCAAAAATCTCAGCGACTCTGACGAGCCTCCGCCGATCCCGGAGATGTCGGCCGTCACCAAGTACGACGAGGGCATCGAAGGCACCCGTCGCCGCCGTCGTCGTCGTCATCGCCGCCACCGCCACCACCACCGGCACGGCCTCAAGAAGCGCCAGAAGCCCCGCCAGAATTACCTCCTACCGGTGATCATGAAAGCCAAGATGCTATGGAAGGCCATGCAGAGGCCAGAAGCGCAAGGCGAACGCAACCCCAACTTCTGGCCGATCGTGGTGGACAAGCTGGGCAACATCATAACCACCCTCATCTACATATTCCTTAACCTTGCCTTCTGGACCGTAGCCTTCACGCAGCACGTCTCAGAGCCACTCATGGACATGCATGACCCAAACTACGTGAACGCCGTCGAAAACGCAACAAGCAGAGTGTGGCCGATCGAGTGAGATCGCCACCAGCGGATGGAAGTGTGAACAAAGATATGAGTCATTATATACACTCAATTTTTTTTTTCTCTCTCTCTCGTTAACCACACGCCACACGAAATCACTTGACGCAAAAAGTTAAAATACACTTCTCTCTTTCTTTCTTAAAAATTATATAACTATTACTAGATTAACACCTGCCTACTATATTTAAGATTCCCAATGTGTGAGTCGATAAGGCTTTGGGGATTTAGAACATATCAGGACTCCTAAAGATACTATAATTAGTTATTGTTCAACATACTATACGTACTTCAGTAAACTATTTGTTAATTTTATGATTTATGATAGTCTTATCTATAAATAAACACACACACACACACACACACACACACACACACACACACACACACACACACACACACACACACACACACACACACACACACACACACACACACACACACACACATTTATACATGTATAGACATAGACATACGTACACATTAATATACTGTATATATAATCATGTATAGTTAACACGCTCCGACCGTCAATCGAAATTGTGCAGAAAATGTCTCCAGATCAACCGACCGCAATCGAAAACTCTTTCACCACATATTCATGAGCTTTACTTGTAGCTGTAGCCTAAATGATGCTGAGTAGGCGATACGAAGTATATACCGAATCTTATGTATGTATGTATGTATGTGTATATGCATCCCTTTCTTTCTCTCTCTTTCTACATATATATATATATGTGTGTGTGTGTGTGTGTGTGTGTGTGTGTGTGTGTGTGTGTGTGTGTGTGTGTGTGTGTGTGTGTGTGTGTGTGTGTGTGTGTGTGTGTCTCGTGTGTGTGTCTCGTGTGTGTGTGTCTCGTGTGTGTGTGTGTGTGTGTGTGTGTGTGTGTGTGTGTGTGTGTGTGTGTGTGTGTGTGTGTGTGTGTGTGTGTGTGTGTGTGTGTGTGTGTGTGTGTGTGTGTGTGTGTGTGTGTGTGTGTGTGTGTCTGTGTGTCTGTGTGTCTGTGTGTGTGTGTGTGTGTGTGTGTGTGTGTGTGTGTGTGTGTGTGTGTGTGTGTGTGTGTGTGTGTGTGTGTGTGTGTGTGTGTATGTGTGTGTATGTGTGCGTTGTGTGTGTGTGTGTGTGTGTGTGTGTGTGTGTGTGTGTGTGTGTGTGTGTGTGTGTGTGTGTGTGTGTGTGTGTGTGTGTGTGTGTGTGTGTGTGTGTGTGTGTGTGTGTGTGTGTGTGTGTGTGTGTGTGTGTGTGTGTGTGTGTGTGTGTGTGTGTGTGTGTTTGTGTGTGTGTGTGTGTGTGCACGCTCGTGTATATGTATTTATGTCATATTCAGCAAACTTTGATAAGCAGAAGGGTATTGAAAAAAAATCTCATTTGTATGTTATTCTTAGAAACATACACAAATTTTTGGTCCCTATATTGAATAAAAGACAAAGACAAAATTCTTTCTCACTCTCTAAACTATCATTATAAAAATAGATACTACATTAATCAACTTTATCAAATAAAAAAATGTAATGTAAACACAATAAAGATCTGTTTCCTTAGTCCTACCTACGGAAATTATCAAGTCCTAATATTAATCATCACTGTCTTATCTAACGGTCAGCGCACAGAAACTGACACTATTGAAAACTTCAGTGGTCACAGAAATGCTATTTTGCTTTACCCAATATCTTTTTACTTATAAGTAATTTCTTTTTTCTTGGTTGCTGTTTTTTCCCAATATTCTCTGATTTTGAATCATTTTCATCTCTTTCTTCCTCACTTTCGCTATTAGCCCTCTTATTTTTGGCTCCTTTTGAGTCTTTTTTTGTGCGAGGCAAATCCTCTGCTTCCATCTGGGTGTCATCCCCATCATCTGATCCAGAGTGCCTCTCCTCATCACTTGCCTCGCCAGCATTGTCTTCATTCTGGTCATCATTGTCAACGTCATCACCATTGATTTCCACTTCTGTCTCGTCGTTGGGATCCGCGTCATCTTTCTGCAGGGCTTCCATGATTGCAGCTGGCGCAATCCTGAAGTCTCTTGATGTGCTAAGCTTCATCGACTGCATTAAATTTACTTTTGACTTGCGTGTTAGAGTGATAAGGTGGATCTCATATTGCTCAATGGAGCAAATCATGGCCGGCATAAGTTTGGACTCCTTCATGGCTCTTGCTTTCAAAGTGCCCTCACTCTTCTTTCCCATCTGTCTTTGTGCTCCTTCTATGTAGGTGATAAAGGGGTAGACTGGAGCAGTCACCAGTTCTCCAGACATGTGGACGAGCTTTTCAAATTTATCCGATATCTGAGGATAACTCTTTATCCTGTAGAGATCCAAATAATATTTCACATATAGTGACAGTACATTATACAGTTTAGTAACAAGCTTTACGGTATGATCTGTATTTGCTCCAAGTGGTAAGGCTGACTGGATCACTTCATGGACTGCATGCATGACAATAACACACTTCATGCTGATCTGGCGCTCAATCTTGTCAGCATCGTAATCTGCTCCCGAGATTAAACATGCTTTTGTCTTATTGAGTGCCAACTCAATGAGATTGAGAGAATCATCTAGATGGGACAGTAATGTTGATAAAACAGCAGATGCTGTTTCCTCTGTAACGATTTTGTATTTTCCAGCTTCTTCAACTTCAACATCTTGTTCTAAATCACCAAGTTTGTGGTGTAATTCCCTTGCAATGCCTCTTGTTAGGGTGTGGTTGGCTTTGACCTGATTTGAGAGAACAAAAGCCAGACTAACCATGGAATCTGCTAGTCCTCCATGGTCTAATGCTTGATCTTTGCAAAGCTGGAGAACCCAGTCTTGCACTTCTGATATTGCATCACAATCAGGCTCCATTGCCTGTGTCACTGTTGACATTAAATGGACAATCAGACAACCATCTTTCAAAAGAGGGTCTCTTTCTTCATGGTGTAATATTTTCAACAACATCTTTTGACACTTCTTTGATACTCTGTATAAGTGTCCACTCAAATCTTTATTGTCATTCTTCCCAGTCAAATCTTTTAGTATAGATTCCAACTTATCTTTGTAAAACCTACAGAAAATGGTCAGGAGAGTTGATAACACCTGAAGACTTTGCCTCAACCTATTCACCCCCCTTTCGTCTGATGAATCTGAAGCTCCTATGCTCACTGAGCACTCAAGCAAGAGGACTTTAGCAACAGTTTTTAATTCTGGTAAGATTCTCTCCCTTTCTGACACAGTCAGCCCCTTCACTGTAGATAAAGTCTCTTCGATGACAAACAGAAGATACATCTGCAATTCATGATTCTCCTTCATTAACTCACAGTAATTAGGTCTAGCATCATCCAAATTGCTGAAGGAGACCTCTAGCATCTTTGCTGTTGCCCGTAAACTCAGGTTACTCTTGAAGGTTATAGTGGGTTTAGCTGCTGGTCGGCCTTTCCCTTTAGAGCCCTCACCTTTCTTTGCTGATTTTCCACTCCTCTCCTTGACCAGGTTGATAATCTTCCTCTGAGACTTGAAGAGGGAGATTAGGGTCTGCATTTTCTCTTCTGATGTCTCTGCTCCATGAGTGAAAGTATGTTCAATAAGGCAGTCAAAAACACCAATCATTATCTTGGCAGAAAGGACATTTTTCTGTCCAACAGCCGTAGAACTTGAAAATTCGCCATTTGTGTCGAAGCCAAGATCATCTAATCCACACCCTGCAAGTTTCTCAGTTAAGAGATCAAATATAGAACAAGTTTCATTGAGAATAGAGATAGCATTTTCGTCGTCATCGTCGTCGTCTGTTGCAACCCTTTCTCTGTTCTCTTCGTAGTATGTCTTTATGGCACCCAAAGCCCCTAACAAATCTGATATGGGTTCAGTAAGAACTGCATTTTCGCCCTGAACCGAGATCACCTTTTTGAGGACTACAGGATTAAAGATGTCTGGTCTCAGATCAAGAAACATCTTGATGTGCTGGAGCTGGAGTTCAAGGATGTTTATAGTCAACTTTGGATTGGCACGGCTTACATCATATAATCCAGCATAAAAAGTAGATTTAACCTGTGGGAGAAAAAAAATAACTTACTATTAGTAAAAGTTACAGTCACCTTCCCCACCTGCACACACAAACATATGTATACATATATGTTCACATCTATGTGTGTGTATATATATATATATATGTAGATAAATATAAATATCTAGATAGATAAATTGATAACTGGAGAGGTATAGACATTTTTACACACACACACACACACACACACACACACACACACACACACACACACACACACACACACACACACACACACACACACACACACACACACACACACACACACACACACACACACACACACACACACACACACACACACACACACACACACACACACTCTCTCACACTCACTCTCCTGCTTGTACTATTCATAGATGTTCTACCATATTATTCCCCTATTATTCAATATCATATAAACTACCACAACATTTTTGTTTCATAGACATGCATTATTATCATCTTATACTGTCAGTCAGACTGACAATGACTGTTCTAATTTTTCATTATAATTTTTTTTCATGGAGGACAAACATTTCCCATATTTTGCCATCTATCCAGGTTAAAAAGTTCCCATTTGAATAAAAAAAATAAATAGCTTTCCTACAGTCAAAGTTCATTCAGCTGGTATCACTATGCTTCTGTGCAACTTATATTATAATCATATAGTTTCCTCATATAAAAGTAATTCAATGTCAATTTAATAATAATTAAAAAAACAAACTTACCTCATGTTGCTGAGAGAAACATCTCCTCAGAACTCCAAGTAGTTCCAGACACAAGGCTTCATTTGTTGAATTGTTGAACACTGAGTGTACATCAGCATTAATGCTCACTGTGCTCAGAGAGGAAGAGAAAGACATAGATGCTTGCGAGGACGGAAGTGTTCCCATGACTCTGAAGTGTCGCAAAAATTGTAGAAATCCTCGAACGGCTACTTGCCTGCTTTCTACTTGCCTGCAAAGGAAATAACATTTTTAAGTACCTGATGACTGTGAATGGTCTATTATTCATTTGATAAAGATTAAGATTTATTAGAAATAAAATGTCTATGAGATGCCATGGCCACGAGCACATTGCATAGCTCTCCAAAGAATGGCCAAGGCCAGGATCTTTGTAGTGTACTTGAGATGCTTAAACCACGAATTTCCATGTGACATCCTGCAGTTCAGGTGCCATAGGTTGCATAACAAAACATGTAAAATGCTTAGCCATGGGTAATCATGCTTTGCCCTGTGGCCACTGCACAGTTCTTGTTGGTGCATGTGAGATGCCTTTGTTACATGAAGACTATACAGCTCACCAAAGAGTGGTAAAGGTCAGGTTCTCTGTGGTGCCTGTGAGATAACTAACCCATAAACTCCTGAGGCAGTTACCACTGTTAAAAACTCAACGACTCCCATTTACAAGTGAATGTGTTAGCCATAAGTGTACAATGTAACTGGCTGGGAGCAGGGAATGTATACACTGTCCCTTTTTAGGTTTAACTTCTACTTGAAGGTGAATCCTGAAGGTGTGACTGGAAAGCTCATTAACCCACTCACGACAGGGGCATTCCAGCTTTGCATGTCACAATGCTGGGGCTTTCGAACGCTTAGGCCTAAATTAATTAAATGACTGGGGCCCTTGAATGAGCAGTACCGTAGTGTACCACCCGTCCAGAGAGGGTTAAGTAGAAAGGACACTTATGCTTGCTTTAACCAAGCTCCTTGTACTTTTAGGGTTCTGTCACGGATGGAGGAGGTTTGGAGTTTTGCCTTCTACAGTGCATTTACCTATGTGTTCTTCTCTTAATTCATAACTTTCCAAACAATGTGAAGTAAAGCATATTACTTGGCTCTATGATTAGCACATGGCTGAACCACATAGATCAATAAGCATACAGAAGTTCCCTTCCTTTCCCTTCCTCACTTACTTCTAAGCTCCATGGTTGTACTATGAGGAGTAACCAGTACACAAGGGTTCCTTGGGCTCTCTGCACCTTTATGTTAATCTGACCAAAGACTGAGGTTTCATATTTCCATGGGACATTATGAACATGTGGTGGATACTTTCCCATCCATAAGCCTCATGAGCCCATATTAGTTGTATCATCCAACAGCCAGGCAGTGGAAGGGTTCAATCATGATTTCAGCCACCAGTTTTGTTAAAAATTAATATATTCTGGGTTTCTAACTTTTGTTTGTGAATGTTTTCCCATGTTTTCAGTTCTGAGAGAGCACTCATGTGCAAATGTACATGTACATGCACACACTTTATATACGCATATATAAACAGTGTATGAATTTAGAAATAATTAAAAAATCTTACTTGGAGAACAGCATTTTCCTTAGAGTAATCATGAGAGCATCCTTCAGTGTCATGCTCATCTTGAGGAGAGGCAGAAGAGCATGGAGGAGATGTGTTGCCACAGGTAGGGGCAGGAATACCAGGTATTCAAGCAACTCTCGGATTAGATTCAAGTGATCCAACATGACCAGAGGAGACAGTTTGGCCAGCTTGCCTAAGATTTCTGCCAAAGAAAATTTGGATTGTATTTACAAATTTATATTTTTGCACCACATCTATGTACTTATATATTTGTATAGTGTATACATCTATATATATCTGCATCTATTCATGTATCTATCATTTTTATATACATATATACAAACACATACTTCTATTTATGTCTGTAGTTACCTATATATTGCATAGGGGAAGATGCTGACAGAATGAAGTTAGAGAGCTGTGAGATGACAGTGCTAGCAATGTGAGGTTGCTTCTTGAGGATGAGGGGAAGAATCACTGATGCTAACTCAACGGCTCGCTGGCTGGCATACGTCTCCCCCTTTGGGCCACCTCCTGATTCAAGGAGGCTGAATCCCAACTGGACTAACCCTTGGCTCACCTGTAATCATTAAGCTTATATCACATACAGTTGCTGTCCCTATCCTAAGACTTCCTGTTAAAGGAAAATCATGAATAGATATGCATGTATGGTCTATATATTTTTTTTCATGTTTCTTATAATATGAAATTATGTATGTGTATGATACACTGAAAGATTTCAGTACTTCTTAATAGGAAACTATTCCACGGAAGGAGGCAAAATTTAGCCCAGCATAATAAATATGAATAGACTCCTTAGGAATACTTGCATGCATCTAAACAATTACCCACTCACATAATATGGCCCACTGAAAAAGTGAAGTATTAATTAAGATACAATTTGTCATACAGTTTAAAGAAGGGAAAGATTTGGTAAAATTGCCATTCAGACATTATTTATGGGTGCCCAAATACACACACGCACACATGTTGAAGACTTAGCTTAAAAAAATGTTGAACTGCACATCCCTTGATAAGACTTTGCCCATTCAGCTTTCCTACCTGATCCCAGCCCATGATGCAGTTGTCAATGGTTGTTCTGAAGGCTGCAGTAATGTTGCAATTATCTCCCCAAGTTTCACGCAACCACTGTGACTGCCTGCTTCTTTCTTCTTGACGGAAACTCTTCAGCAGGCAGGACTTCAGGGATTCTATGATCTGGCAGGGTTGTAGAAGAGAGGATGAAAAATATTAAAATTCAACCCATCTGGAGAAATCTATGTATGACTATTCAGTTATTCTCACTAATCTGATATTCTATACTTGTTATACCTGATCTTGGTATTTTTCAATAGATGCTAGTGAGAGTGAGAGGGCCAAGTTGAAAGGTGGGATCAATCTCTCTGTCAGCCAGGTTGAAGTCTTGACAAACTTGAGGTAATCCTTTACAAGTGCTGGGTTGTACTGGGCTTGATGAGTCACATGGAGTATGACTGTACCCTGGGCTTTTGTTAGTTCACTATGCTTGCTTTCCTCTAGAAAAAAATGATCATCACTTAAAAAACAAAACAAAACAAACATGCAGACACACACACACATATACACATACATACATACATACATACACACACACCACACGCACATATGCATATACATATTTATACATACATGTATATATCAGCAATATACAATATGTGACAGTTCAACATGGCTGCAGATATATCTGTTGCACAATAAACTTACCAATGGCTTCAGAGTCCATATCAATATTATCAATTCCACAACTGTTATTTTCACTTTTCTTGGCCAAGTTCTGCTCCTGCTTGTTAAAGAAGTCAATGATAGCCTGCAAAACACGACCTGGGAGCTTCCCCTTTACAAGCAGAATCAGATGGTAAATGATTGGTGGAACAGACTGAAAATCCACCGTCTTAAGAACATTCTCCACTTTGTAAACAACGTCTTGCAGCTCTTCTTTTGGCAGGTCCATGTCTCTGTGGAATCAAGCACATTAATTTAACAGTTAATTTTGTTCAATGCTCTCCTGCCTGTAATCCATATATACATACACGTGTGTGTGTGTGTGTGTATGGGTATGGGTGTGTGTGTGTGTGTGTGTGTGTGTGTGTGTGTGTGTGTGTGTGTGTGTGTGTGTGTGTGTGTGTGTGTGTGTGTGTGTGTGTGTGTGTGTGTGTGTGTGTGTGTGTGTACGTATGTATGTGTACCAGTGAGTGAGGAGTGTGTAAAGAGTGAGTAAGGAGTGAGTAAGGAGTGAGTGAGTGAGTGAGTGAGTGAGTGAGTGAGTGAGTGAGTGAGTGAGTGAGGGAGGAGGGAGGGAGGGAAGGAGGGAGGGAGGGAGGGAGGGAGGGAGGGAGGGAGGGAAGGAGTGAGTGAGTGAGGAGTGAGTGAGGAATGGGTGAGTGAGGAATGACTGAAGCATGAATGAATAGTGAGTGAGTGAGTGAGTGAGTGAGTGAGTGAGTGAGTGAGGAGGGAGGGAGTGAGGAATGAGTGAGAAGTGAGTGAGAGAGTGAGTGTGTGAGAGAGTGAGTGAGAGAGTGAGTGAGAGAGTGAGTGAGAGAGTGAGGGAATGAGTGAGTGAGAGTAAGTGACTATTGAGAGAGAGTGAGAGTATGCATATGGGTGTTTGGGTGTGCATGTTGGTATGTGGGTATGCATATGTGTGTAGGTGTGTGTGTGTAGGTGTGTGTGTGTAGGTGTGTGTGTAGGTGTGTGTGTAGGTGTGTGTGTGGGTATGTATGTGGGTATGCATGTGCATGTATGAGTGTGTATGTGGGTAGGTGGTCTACATGTTGGCATGCATGTGGGTGTGTGTGAGTGTGCATGTGGGTGGGTGTGCATGTGGGTGAAGGCGTGCATGTGGGTGAAGGTGTGCATGTGGGTGTAGGGTGCATGTGGGTGTGTGGGAGTGCATTTGGGTGTGAGTGTGCATGTGGATGTATATGTGGATGTTTGGGTGTGCATGAGGGTGTGTGGGTATGCATGAGGGTGTGTGTGTGTGTGTGTGCATGTGGATGTGCAGGAAGGTGTGTGAGTGTGCATGTGGGTGTGCATGAGGGAGTGGGTGTGCATGTGATTGCGTATGTGGGTACGCATGAGGGTGTACAGGAGTGCATGTGGGTGTGTGTATGTGGGTGCATGAGGGTGTGTGGGTGTGCATGAGAGTATTTGAGTGTGCATGTGGGTGTGTAACTGGGTGTGCATGTGGATGTGTGAGTAAGTTTGCATGTGGGTGTGGGTGTGCATGTGGGTGAGGGTGTGCATGTGGGTGAGGGTGTGCATGTGGGTGAGGGTGTGCATGTGGGTGAGGGTGTGTATGTGGGTGTCTATATGGGTGTGCATGAGGATGTGTGGGTGGGTGTGTGGTTGGGTGTGTGGTTGGGTGTGTGTTTGGGTGTGTGTTTGGGTGTGTGGGTGGGTAGGTGTGTGTGGCTGTGCATGTGGGAGTGTGTTTGGGTGTGTGGTTGGGTGTGTGGTTGGGTGTGTGGTTGGGTGTGTGGTTGGGTGTGTGTTTGGGTGTGTGGTTGGGTGTGTGTTTGGGTGTGTGGTTGGGTGTGTGGTTGGGTGTGTGGTTGGGTGTGTGGTTGGGTGTGTGTTTGGGTGTGTATTTGGGTGTGTGGGTGGGTAGGTGTGTGTGGCTGTGCATGTGGGTATGTATGTGGGTGTCTATATGGGTGTGCATGAGGGTGTGTGTGTGGGTGGGTCGGTGTGTGTGGCTGTGCATGTGGGTGTGTGGTTCTGCATGTGACTGAGCATGTGGGTGTGCATGTTGATGTGTGGTTGTGCATGTGGGTATGCATCTGGGTGTGTAAGGACAAAGCAATTATAAAAAGTGAAATCACGAACTTGAAAACTGGCAGGAGACTTATGGTGGTTTCTGCCGACCATGGAAGATCACAGAAGCTCTTGAGCACTTGGTATCTGTAGTCCTCCCCACACATCTCTTTCCCCGACACTGTGATTTCCTCCTTTCGACTTAAACTGGTGATCAATTTTGGTAGGAGATCAACCCATCTGATAGAGATAGAGATAAATATTTCATTAAATAACTCATAAGAAGTACAAAGTTTACCTTTTCTAGCTTAAATGGATATAAAATATTGGGATTAATAAAGAACATTTAAAAATATCTAATTAATTTTAAAACATTTATTCACTTCATTTTTTTTTTTTTCTCTCTCTCTCTCTCTCTTTTTTTCAATTTCAATTAAGCAGTAAATTAACACTCTACTAATTTAGATAATATTATCCATAATGATGATAAGAATAAAAATAACAAAAATGACGTTCATCACTCATCATTTTTACTCATGATAGTTATCTGACAATCTTTCTTTGCTCCTATTCTTGATAGTAATCTGACACTCTTTCATCTTTCCCATTCTTGATAGTAATCTGAAATCCTAATTCACAAACCTTCCTTGGAGAGAGGATCCATTCTGGACATGTTCCACATAATGGTTAACGAGCTTGATGATGATATTGTCCGGGAAATTATCAACATGCATCATGAGCACTCCAATCATCTCTTCAGCACCCCTCTTGTTGTTATCTTCGTCTGTGCGCACTTCCTTCAGAATGTATTCATAGATCTAAAAGAGAAGCAAAAGGAGAGCTTTGTTTTTTTATCTTATGGGGAATTCTGCATGTTAAGTCCTTATGATGATGATGCTGATAATGATAACAATAAAATTTATAATGCTAAATATAATAAAAGAAGTACTCAAAATATAAAAAGCATTGTCAAACAGCACACATAACCTTACCTTAAGTCTAAGTAAGGTGCTCTCTCGAGTATCACAGGTGAGGGCCATGACCAGGCCTCCCACCATCTTCGGTCCTTCAGAGCTCCGCATGAGACGCTCCAAAATCTGAAACATCAGAAAAATGTTTACAAATTAATATGTGGCTTGCTTCAGACATATGAGTTTAACATGAAAATCAATCATATCAAGAAAACTGGGAAAACATATGGGCAGGACTGGTTATTTATATATTTACTTGATCAAAGCAGGTAAAGTTGTAACATATTGTTTGCTGCTTTAACAGAAAAGCTGTTATATTAAGACTAATTAAATGCATTTTCATGGTTATCATACACATCTATTCTTCTATACTAAAAATACCTTGATTCTCTACTTAAAGCATTTTTAGCTCAGAAGAATGATACAGATACAGATACTCTACAGATTATTTTTATACCAAATACTGCTGATTTATATAAGCTGCTTGATGATTATTTGACGTTTTGCATCACATTCTCCCTTTATCCAGTTTGGCTATTTACTAAGCTTTTTCATGCAATTCACCTGGAGTAAAGCAATTCAGCAGCAACATATGATAGAAGTACTTTATCACATCAAGTGCTTTAAAACAACCACTGTAACAACCAGGATCATGATTCATTCTAACATACTGTCCTATATTCAACTTGTTTGTTTTCGGCTTTTCCTCTATTTATAAATCTTCACAGTGCACAGTGGTTGCAACACTTCAGCAGTGAAATATGATCAAGGGAATATTCAATCATAACCAAGAATAATTGAGCACCAATACGGACATGAGTGGCAAGACTATGGTAGCACGTAATCTTATATCCTCAAATTCTTCACCAGATAGAAAGACTATATATCAACTCATTGCAGACAGGTATCATGACCTACATGATACACAAGTTTTTACCATACTGACATTGGGGGAGAGTGAATCACTATCTTTCTTTATTGTACTGTAAGTAATAACTATACCTAGTGAGTGATGATGATAATTGCAATCACTTTCTCCTAGCACCAGTAAGAAAGAAAGCCTTAAATGGCTTCCATCCATGGTCTCTAGCAAGCACTACCTTCAGAGAGCGATGACACACAGCAAGATGCTGACCTCTTGTTCTAAAGTATCAGCAATGAAAGATGTACAGTTTGAATGAGAAGAGGAAAGTAACTCAAACGATGCCCAGTGGGTTTTTGTCCTCCCATAAAGCCACAATACTTCTATCACATTGAGTATGAAGAATATAATGTGCTAAAATGGACCCAATACTACAACTCTAGTCAAATGCACCAGTGATAGAGCCTGATATTTGACATATATGTCTCACAATACAGGAGAGCACAAAAAAGTTATGAACACAAAAAACGGCTCTAGTTTTACAATGAGTGAAGGAAAGAGATTGGGATAGGTTGTGATATGTCACATGAACCTGCCTCACTCTGAAATAAAACCTATCTGGGATGCCACGTAAGTGGCACTAATGCCCATCCTGGGGACTAGGAGTGGCAAATCTAGCCCCATCTGCAATGGGTTAACCCCTTCACTACGAGCAGTAGAAAACGCTCCTCGCGCCATATCCGAGCTGCCGGCGCGCGCCAAATTTTAAACGTCGTTACTGAATATGACAAGTTTTAAGCCAAAACCTCTACAAGTTTATAGCCAAAACCTCAACATAATCATCATGTGTTATATATCAAAATATGCATAGTTAACCTCTTCCCCCATATGCATGTGACAAGTTATTTACATGGGTTGGGAGGAAGATGGAAAGAGTGACCTTGGTGGGAGGCCTCACTCAGATGACCAAAGAAAACGATTGAAATAGTATGGTAAACTAATCATAATAAGTTTTATATTTTTACATAATGTTCCATAAATAAATAATAAAATGATTGCTAGCAGGGCCCATCAATGCCTCCCCTGGTATAAGCGAATCCCACTCTTATGTAATAAATCATTAATAATGAAAGTCAAGTAATACATCGTATCATATCCGACCTCGATTCTGAAAGATCTCGTACAGTATCCGGAAGAAAGAAAACTCAATTCCACCAGAACTGAGCCATGACGCAGTATGCGCGTCCTCGGATTTGACGCGAGCGCTGCTAGGACGCAGTATATGCGTCCCCATGTTGAAGGGGTTAAGATCCTAAACATTGAGTCAATGTATGTATGTGATACTGAACAATCCAAATTTAAAGCTTACTCCCTGTCACATATTCAGCTATCATTATTTCAAATTCTAATTAATTTTTGAAAGTTATAAATAAAATAATAATGCTTAACAAAATATAATGTAAATTCTTTGAATAATGCCGCATTACTCAACCTCTACTATCCACAAATGATCAACTTTGCCCATGATTCCTCCCCTAGTATCCTACAATCAGGGCTTTAAAAGTAGGGGAGGGCATTCGGTACATATCAGGTCATCCGACCTGCATCCTGCACTTGTAAACAATTAACCCATTGCAGACGGGGATAAATATGCTGGCCCAGCCTCCGGGATAAGTTTTATTTTAAAGAGAGACTGCTTGAAGCATTATAATTTGAACATTCCCACTCTCTTTCAGTCATTCATTGAAAAACTAGAGCGTTTTTGTGTTTTGTTTTTTTGTGTGTTTTATTGAGTTTAGAGACTTATATATGCCATATGACAGGCTCTACCAGTGCTGCAGTAGACTAAAATTGTAGTATATCATCCATATTAGCTCATTATCTTCTTTATACTCAGTGTGATAGAAGTATTGCTGTTTTATGGGAGGACAAAAGGCAACTATATTTTTTTCGTATTTTTGTGCTGTCATGAACGAATACGAAACATGTAACCACCTACAATAAAGATAAATAGAAGAGGTAGGGAAGAGGAATGAAACCTGTGCTTGTGACTGTGAGTGCCACAGTGAAAGGCATCCCTATTGGCACGGGAGTACATTTTAGACACTGGGTATGGATTGAGTCATCTTCCTCTTCCCGTTCTGACTGCACATCCTTCATCGGCGGTACTTTTGAGCAAGAATTCGTCAACTTAGTGTGTGTCATCGCTCTATAAAGATAGTGCTTGCTAGAGACCGTGGATGGGTGCCATTCAAGGCTCTCTCTCTTGCTGGTGCTAGGAAAAAGTGGTGCCATCTAGGTTTTGGACGTTAAGCTAGCACGGTATTATGGTAATTATAGTAATTATGACTGCAGTAGCCATCATCACTCATTCCTTTTTCATAGTAAAATAAAATAGCACAGTGATCCAAAATCCCCGAACGTCATGTACGTCAGGACGCCCGTCGTCAGCCCAAAGCTCCTACGTCATGTATGTCATGACACCCGTCCGCTGTGGGTTAACTGATGTTTTTGTTCTATCTGATTTTCACTTATTTGAAAAAGAGCCATCTATCGAAAAACAATTTTATGATGTTTAGTTTTCTACAGGCGACAGACAATAAGAGTTACCCTTAGGTAAACTGGCAAATCATAGCGCTTTCATGTTCCTTATTGTTAGTGAACAAGCGAGTATGAGTTTTCAAGCAATTCTGAGTCAGCTGTTGCATCATGAAGACGTGTGTGTTTGCACCAAAAGTGAAAACTCCCGAAAATAAAGGTAAGTGTTATATAAAAAAAAAAGGAAAGGGTCTGGGGGGGGGGGGGCAAAGCTCTCCCCTTGGCAAGGGCTAACTTTAAAACTAGATATGGTTAGGTAGGTCAATAGGTTAGAA
>NW_028234413.1:32518890-32523890 GCF_977035675.1 Penaeus japonicus | reverse complement strand
GAAGATGGGTGCCTCAGGGTCCTTGTTGATGGCCACAATGGTCTTTGAGTCTTTCATACCGGCCAGGTGCTGGATGGCTCCACTGATTCCAACAGCAATGTACAGCTCTGGGGCCACAATCTTTCCCGTCTGACCAACCTGTTTGACAGATAAATAAAGAATAGATGTGATAATTTTAGTCTACAAAATTACCTCAACAACCAACTGATCCATTTGGTAGAGCACAGATCTTTAGCCTTTCCTTGAAATCTCTTGAAACTGCCTATTTCTATGATTCCTTACCTGCATGTCATTGGGGACAAAGCCAGCATCGACAGCAGCCCTAGAGGCACCAACAGCTGCATTAAGCTTGTCTGCCAGTTTGTACAGCATTTCAAAGTTGTCTCCACTCTTCATGCCACGACCTCCACTAACAACAGTCTAGTGGAACAAAGACAAAATTAATATTTATTTTGTGGAGGACAAACTTCTAAAAATAGTATTGAGTAAACCTAACTAAACACACACATTACCCATTGCACATTTCAAATGATAATATCACATTATGAATTTCTACCAGTTTTCCTTAGTTATTGGGTAACTGCAAAACCATATTACCTTGGCAGCAGTCAGCTCTGGGCGGTCAGACTTGGACAATTCCTGGCCAATGAACTGGGACATATCAATAGGTAGATCAGAAACAGGAAGAGGCTCACTCCCTGCACTTCCACCACTAAGCTCAGCTGGCTCAAAGCTTGTTCCACGTACTGTAATTACCTGAGATGAAAAAGTTAGGGATTGGATGAAGTTTCTGAAAGACGTGCTACTTTCAGGCGGCAAGAGAAGAGGTACAGTCTACCCTCGCTAAAACTGACATTGAAATTCAGGATCCCTTTTACTACAGACAAATAGCCACCTACCCAATCCCAACGGGCCCGGCGATTAGTGGAAACCCCCTAGTGGAAACCCCCCTACGCCGGGCCTATGCAATATTGCATCGGGAACGTCACACTGGTGTGTTGCCCCGTCATCAGGCATTTAGCTGTGTCACACAGGTGTGACGCACCATCATCATAGGGTTAAGATTGATGGCGGTAGATCAAACCTGATGCAATAATTACCATTGAGTCAGGGACAGAAAAAGCTAGATGGGTATGAAAGGCTTTCTGTTGGTCTTCCTGGGTTGTTCCATTCCTATTTTCAAAAATCTGTTGGTATCTGGTGTGATTCCTCCACACACACACCAATCCCCTATTCTCACCCACACTCCCAAAAGTGCCTCTTGCTTACTCTATCTTCCTTCTCAGCAACTAATAAAATTTTGAAGCTTTGTAACCTGTCATATCATCATACAATAAATATTTTCTAGTCTGAAAAAATCAATCTCTTTAAATACTAATATATAACTTCAGTGCCATGATATTTCATTCAAACAAGTACCAAGAGACTGTAATGGCAGTGCTAAAAACTGACCTTGACAGCATCCTTGCTCTTGAGGGTCATGAGAGCATTGCCAGCATAAATAGACCTCACGAATGTATCAGGAGCCTTGACCTCAATGATGTCACTTATGGGAGACACATCCAGCTTGGCTGCAATACGTGGCAACAACGATTTCCCAAGGGCTGAGGCTCCAGCTATGAATGGAAAAAGATGAGCTGTCATATGAGTGTATACTTACAATAAACAGAAAATGGATACAGCTGTATTCAATTGAGATGCAACAAGCTCTTGAGTGACACAGAAAAGAGAGAGAAAGAGAAAGAGGGAGGGAGAGGGAGAGGGAGAGGAGAGGGAGAGGGAAGGGAGAGGGAGAGGGAGGGGAAGGGAGAGGGAGAGGGGGAGGGGAGGGGGAGGGAGAAGGGGAGGGGGAAGGGGGAGAGAGAGAGAGGGAGAGAGAGAAGAGAGGAGAGAGAGGGAGAGAGAGAGAGAGAGAGAGAGAGAGAGAGAGAGAGAGAGAGAGAGAGAGAGAGAGAGAGAGAGAGAGAGAGAGAGAGAGATAAAGAGAGAGAGAGAAAGAGAGAGAGAGAAAGAGAGAGAGAAAGAGAGAGAGAAAGAGAGAGAGAAAGAGAGAGAGAAAGAGAGAGAGAAAGAGAGAGAGAAAAAGAGAGAGAAAAAGAGAGAGAAAGAGAGAATAAAAAGTTATTTTTTTGAATTTTGAAACAATTTTTGATATACAAAGTTTTCATGGCTCACAACTGAACTTAATGCGATGAATAAAATTAATATGAAAAAGAGTGATGCTGCTGCTACTACCAACACTCGTTAGTTAACCCATTCACGCCGGGGCGGAATTTCGCCTACTCCCGATAACGCCGGGAAGATTTCAAGCGCGCAACCGTTCGTGCCGGGGTGTTTTCCCGCTGCGCGCGGTCGCTCTGACGCTCGCAGAGCGTTTTTCACCCACCCTATCCTTATGGTTTGCGTGATTGCGTCTAAAGTGTAGTCATGTGTAGAAAGTAGTGCTATGTTCAGAGGATGTATATCAGTCGAAAAAGATGTTACAGCACTGTTTTTTTAGTGTTATTCTATTGAACTTTTTCCATATTCTTTACTCCTATGTTGAAATTCCAATGGGGAGTTGAAGCATTCTTCTAGGGAGGTAAAAAACATAGTTTTTTTTTTCAATTTTTTTTTTTCTTCCTAAAAGAAAAGAAAGAGAATATGAACAACCATACATGTGCATACAAGTGAATGCAAGTAACAGCAATGTTTTTTCAAGTGTCATTTTCTTTTAGTGGGGCAACAAAAAGATGTTATATAATTTTTTTTTTTTTTTTTTTTTATTCCTCGGCCAATTACTATTGATTTTACGATAGTCTTTCGACTCAGATCATCATATTCAACAAATCAGAAACAGAAATCACCATGCCGTACTCAAGATTACGTATGTACCTTTGACGTCATTCATATTACGTTATATCCCATTTTCTACTATTTAGAAGGATAAACTAAAGTAGCTAAGACAAATCAAGTATGAAAATCGAATTGTACTAAGAATAATCTATCATTCTAATGCGGACGTTTCAGCACGTCGCTACTGGCCTCCCGGCGCGCGGGCCGAAAATGTAGCACGTGCCAGGACGTCACCCGGGTCCGGGGCTTTTTTCGACCACGTGTCAGCACGTCAACCGGCGCGAATGGGTTAACAGCGCTCAAATATTACAATCACAATAACTAAATAACATAAGCACAATAATCATAACACTATCATTATCTCAGTAAAACATACCAACAATGTGAGTGTAGTTGAACTGATTCTGGGAAGCAAGCACAATGGGTGCCAGGCGTTCAGGGAGGAAGCCCACAAGAGCATCGGAATCAGCAACAAGAATCTTGCTGACGCCAGTGGCTTTGGTTAGCTCTTCAACCACCTGGAGAAAATCATTTCCATGAAATACTAATGTACCTTATAATTAAGAATAAAAAAAAGATAAATGTGACCACAATACTTTCTCCTCTTCTTATATTGGTTGGATTCTGTTTATTGAATACATTGAATACTAATGTGTTCTGTGATGGATGGGTTAATAAATGAAGCTCAACATGATAACTGCACACTGTCCACAACCCTCCACCACATACTTTCTAGCCAGATAGATCTGGTACTGGATCCCTGCTCGATAAAGACACCATCAAGGAGATCCACCTTGCCAGAATATACTGGTTGACGTGATTGTTTCCGCATGAGGACAATGGCCAGGGCACTGGTGAGTTTAAATAATTTGTCCCTCCAAAACAATGTAAACAAAATTCAATCTGAATTACATAGGCAATCAAACCCTACTGCTCGAGAAAAGCCGAGCAGAAATACCATAAAAAATTCCTACCTTCGAGCAATTGTGGCCGGCAACCAGGCAGGACACGTCGCCGCCCAGCTTCTTGGCTGCTGTAATTGCGCTGAGGGTTACGGGTGTGAGGGTGGTGTTGTCGTGCTCAGCCACCACCAGCGTGGACTGGAAGCGACGGCTGGCAGCCTGAAAAAGTTCAACCTGGTTAAGCAATGCAGCAAGAAGGGCAAGAAGGGGAAACAGAAACAAAATGGAAAAAAACACTCAAAATGGGCAAAAAAGATGAAGATGAAGATACAAAGAGAAAATCATGAAAACAAAGGAAAAAAAGCATAATATAAATAAACAATAAAGAAGACAATCATTGATGATATAACTGTCTACTGAACAGTTAACTGATGATATTTACAAGTAAAAATCCCTTTATAAATGTAAATACTCTCCAAAGCACCAACAAATAAAACTAATAAGCCTGTGTATTCCTCTGGGCTTTGATCATTGGGATTATCTAAAAGGCCTAAAGTCAGCCTTCTGTCCTCATTCGATATTACTTATTGCCAGCAGTTTTTTTCTTTACATGAAAGGTAAAATCTGCATCGTGTTTAAATATGAAAGAATCATTTACCTTAGAGCGTAGAAAATGACATTTAAAAAGCAAGAAATTATACAATCTTTGGGTACAGACTCCCAACGCAAAACATATCTAAAACACCCATATTTCGCCACATACTCCATCAAATCAAAGCTCTACACATCCTAACAGGATCCCTCGAGGAATTAAAGGCCATTAAATCTACCTGGCAAAGGCGAGTGGCGTTCCTTGTTACAGCAAACATCTTGTCCGGCCAAAGTTTGTCTTCTTCTTCACCGTGATATAACTCGGGTACTTTCTTCGTCTGCTAAACTTAGCTAGAAGTGCTAGATTTGTTTATTTGTCTATCCAGTTTTGATGTGTTGGTCCGATTTATCTGAATTTGATCTAATCTGAGAACAAAAATAATTGATGTTGATTTAAGTACGCTTTGTTTGGTAAGAATTAGTTTTATGGATACTTGGTACAGAAAGCACACATGACGTAAGTTGTTCCATTATAACTCTTAATGGCGAGTTAAACCTTAAACAATAGATAATTACATTTGTTAATTATAATTCCAAGTTCCTGATTAATTTCAACGGTCTGTATTTTTCTTCATAAAATTTCGTAACAAATGCTATAACATAGCACAAAGC
>NW_028234413.1:32511390-32513890 GCF_977035675.1 Penaeus japonicus | reverse complement strand
CATATATATATATATATATAATATATATATATATATATATATATATATATATATATATATATATATATTATATATATACACACACACACGCACACACACACACACACACACACACATATATATGTATATATATATATATATATATGTATATATATATATATATATATATATATATATACATATATATATACATATATAATGTATATGTGTGTGTGTCCCATTCCTTCTCATTTCCCGCTTTTTTTCTTTTTCTTAATTATTCACAGATTTGTTTTTTTTCCATTCTTCTTCGTTTTTCCGCCAGTCCCTCAATTTTCCAAAAAAGTGTCTTTTTTTCTCCTACGATTTAGTAGTTTCATGGCAATTTCCTTTACTTTTTAGTCTTCGAAAATGAAAAAAAGGACTTGAATAGACCTTGAAAAGCCCTTCAATCATGTACGAACCCTGGATTTGTACATGCATGCTGTCAATAACGTCCTCATGCAGAAGCCAGTGCACAATGTTTATCCAATTGTTGCTCTTAACTATATTTTGAACAGCAATTTATTTGCCTCCGGTTACATGGCACAAGCGAAGGCTCCATGGCGGCCATTTGTCATTCGATTTTTGGAATGGCAGTTTTTGGTGGTCACCCGGTAACGTCTAAATAGTAATGTTTAGTTTATTTAGAGTTTTACAAACTGCTATTAAAGCTCTTCCATTACTAGAGATGCCAAACTTCTGTTAATGTTCAAAGCACTGAACATAAAATTAACTGTTATTGTTGGAGAGGAATATAAGAGACATGTTAACAACAGCTAAGGCGTGACTATACTACATTTTGTTATTGCGACTTTTAGAAAATGTTCTCTATAAATATAACAAATATAGTAAGAAAGGAATAAGAAACATGTTTCACTTATAACCGACAAGAAATTCAAACTTAATTCAAAACTGAGTCACTGTTGATCACGTGCTTATCTATATTCTGATGAAAGTACTTGACTTGAAGCATTAAAATTGCCAACAACTAAACCTTTTTGCCAATTACTTGTATATATTATAAAAGAAGTGATTTAAAGTGATTTTTCTGATTACGTTGATTTACATAATGATTTGAATCGCGATTTGTATTAGCATGATTCAATTTCTTGCCAACTGTGTCTATTCGTCTATCTGCTTTTCTGTTTATCTACCTATCCATTTCCAGGTTTGTCTATCGATGTCTGTCTACATAAAGAAACAGACAAACAAAAAGAAAAAAAAAAGATAAACTATGGACAACATTTAGACATTTTGGATGAGTTACCCTCTCCTTCTTTCTATACGATTTTGAATAAACATTCTAGTTTTTTTAAGATTCTTCCAGTAACTTTACACAATTCTGAATAAACATTTACTTTTATGTTTAAACAATGCTCTCCTTAGATTTATACAATTTTGAAAGAAAGAGAGAGGTGTGTGTGTGTGTGTCTGTGTGTGTGTGTGTGTGTGTGTGTGTATGCGAGAGAGAGAGAGAGAGAGAGAGAGAGAGAGAGAGAGAGAGAGAGAGAGAGAGAGAGAAAGAAAGAGAGAGAGAGAGAGAAAGATAGGTAGATATATAGATAGATAGAGAGAGGGGGGGGAAGGTGTGTGTGTGTGTGTGTATGTGTACATGTATACGCGTGTGTAAATTATTTTAGGTTCCACATTGCTTGTGAGTAGCAAGAATGATTCGATAAGATAAGACTGCCCTTTATGTTGAAGGAGATGGGTGGAGGGTGGGGGTGGGGGGGTGGGGTCTCGACGTATGAAAAAGGAACTTGGGGAATCTTCAAGTGTTTGTGGCTGCTGATAACATGTTGATGATATTAAGAGGTACGGCAGAGAAGTTGATGGATTTCCCAGCCCAGCCGTCTTGCAACAAATTAAAGAATGAACATATTGAAGAGGAAAGTTGAGGAGAATAAGCTTAATGGGAATGATAGGAATTTGAGGAATGTTTATTTTTACTTATAAACTATAACGGAATAACATTTGACAGTGAATGTATGTTTGCACAGAATGACATATGTAATCTATTTAGTCATCCATCTGCATAAAAAAAAGGCACAAGATTATTATTTATACTAGCATACATGTATCTTTTATACTATCATACGTGTATACCATATACTAGCATTCACGTATATCTCTTATACGAGCACACATGTATATCACATACTAACATATATGCGTAACACACACAACAACGTATTATAGTATCCAGATACCTAGAAAGTAGAACAGAAAAACAACATAAAGATAAAACGCAACGCTATGTTGACTGGGTAAAAAAAAAAAAAAAAAAAAAAAAAAAAAACTCGACACAGTTTCTCAGACTTGTCCGATAACAGACGACTTCATTGTAAGAACAAGATGATCAAGATGAATCCTTTGCGCTTTTAAGCAGAACGGGTGGATGGGGGGGGGGGGAGAGAAGCAGGCACCGGATGGAAAATTGGAAGCACGAGAGCTGTGTGTGTGTGTGTGTGTGTGTGTG
>NW_028234413.1:32496390-32501390 GCF_977035675.1 Penaeus japonicus | reverse complement strand
TTTTACTGATTATCTCAATTTAATGCCTTCGTTACTACCTTATCCTTCATTAACCTCCTCTTCGTTATCGTTATCAGACTTCAAAATGTTATTATACTTAAGAAGAAAAAAACTCACTGTGTTGTAATTCTTCCTTTTTCTACACTAATATCGGTGGTAAACCTTTTTTCAGCGTTGAAATTACCAGTCAATCGAGGGAAGAAATCCATAACACATGTATTGCTCCCATCTAATTCTCTGGATGCAAATGGCCATGCATATGTCTTCCGTCCCCCGCAGATCTCGAAATACAGGATGTTCACTTTGGCTGGAGCAGCGATGGGTCAAAGGCTTTTGCCAGCGCATGCTTCACCAACAAAGGAGGAACCCCGAGAAGCCTCCGCCAATTTGAGCTGGTGATAGCTGACCTAAAAGGGCATTCGATTCGGTCTCGAGGTGCGACACAGAAAGCAGACGGTGCTATCTGCTTCGTAGGTGTAACTCTGTTGAGCGACGAGCTTATCCCTGGGAAAGTCGTTGCGATTGTCATTGAACGAGATTTCGACGGACTGAGCGTCGTGGCAAGTGCTTCCACCGAGGCCTTCTTTAGTAAGTCTGATTATCTCTGTTCTCCCTAACTAAATATCTATATATTGTAGGCATAGATATATATATTTTTTAAATTCCTTCATCTCTACTCCATCTCTCTACCTTTGCCAATCCTTCTTTCCCGTCCTGTCACTTCACATACTGATGCACATTGCTCTTCTTTTTTTTTTTTTTATCTTTCTTAAGATCTTTGTTATTGAATTTCAGAGAGGACCTTTGACCTGACCATCACGCAATTTGAGATCGTCGATGAAACCACAAAAGAATTTTCTATTCGCTACACTGGAGTCTCAGCTACAGTGTCAGGCGGAGAACTGTCCGCCATAAAATTGGAACCAGAACCAGTAACGGAGATGGATCTGGCTCTGACGGGCGTATCGGACACAGGGGCGAACTTCGTGGGAACTGATTTGTTGATGAACTGGCTGCACGGACAAGAGCCACTAAAATGGGTGTTGCGACTGACCATCGAGGACGGCACTACTATGTTCGGAGAAGTGGAGTTCCTATTTCCAGGTTTGATAACGATATTTCTTCCTTGACTTCTTTATAGGTGAAAGGCAAACATATACACTCACTTTCTATAGTAAAAAAAAGACATCGCCTTGATATAAATAGAAATATTACAGTGTGGTCAAAAACACTTTACGGCATTTCCCTTCACTTCACAATTCATACTTAAACTCAAACCTGTACACCAAATCTGCGAAGCATCAGAAAGAATGAACCCAAATACTTTAAGACATTCCCTCCACTTTATGACTAAAGCATAATTGTACGCACACACACAGCCTATAATAAGTCTTCGAAGCATCAGAATAAACGAAACATAAACACTTTATGACATTTTCCGTCATTATACAACTCATACCTAAACCTACGCAAAGACACAGCCGTACACCATGAATGTATGAATGAATGAAACACAAATACTGTATGACAATTTTTTTTTTTTCACTTTACTACTTATATTCACACACTCACGGTCACATATCGAAGCTTCGAAGCATCAGAACAAGATTCAGATTCACCAATACCCATAAGTCACCAGGGACTACGTGGTCTCTTGCCACTACTCGCGTTTGGTTTATTATCATCTTTTGTCGCTGAAGATTTAGTCGCTGTTTGATCTTACGCTCTAAACGTAAAGTGAAGATATTCCTTGTTTCATATGAACATAATTTCTCCGAGCAAAGGGAAATGACTCAACTGGATCATTAAGTGGATAAGGATAAGGATAAGCCAGATTTGCGGAGCATATGCTACGCCGGGCTTGTATGCAGTGACGCGAGCCCGCCATTAAGTGGATTATTATCATTATTCGATTACCACTATTATGTGTCTGAATGAGGTATCTGAATTACCATTATTCGAGTATCACTTTTCAGTTTACAATTGCACTATGCCTCATCTACTATGTACCTGGATCTCATATCCGTGCCACAATACACACATGAAGAAATATGTTTGACCGCCATCATAAATGGCATAACTTACATCAACAGCAAGAAATTATCTCTCTCTTTCTTTCTCTCTCTCTCTCTCTCTCTCTCTCTCTCTCTCTCTCTCTCTCTCTCTCTCTCTCTCTCTCTCTCTCTCTCCATATCTCACCTTCTCTCCCTCCCTCCCTCCCTCTCTTCTTTCCTTCTTCCCTCTGTCTTTCCCTTCCTCCCATCTACCCTTCCACCCTCTCACTCTCTCCACCAATATCTCCATCTATATTGCTATTATTTACATATCTATTTTATCGACGATCTCCAAACTCGTTCTTTCTCCCATCGGTAGATATATCAAACTTCCCAAAGTGTGATCCAGGATACCTCGTAGGAAAGCAACAAATGGTAAGGCTCGACTGTAATGAGCAATCTCTCGAGACTGACGCGATTTTGGTGGGAGGTGACGATCTCGCCATCCAAGCCAGCACAGGCGTGAAGGGAGTCAACTACCATCTTTTGAACCAGCAAGCGACCTCGGCAGCACACATACAGCTGTGTAGAAAGGCTGAAGATAACACAGACGTAGAGATTTGTACTCGTCGTTCCGAGCTGAAGGATGCAACAGCTAACGGTGAGTTTTTGTATGTTTGCTCTTTTGCCGTTTTCTTAATAATCATTACCTTTTTATTGTAAACAATATCAGTCAGATCTGAAGTCCTGCACAGTGGCCATTCGGATATGAGGCGTTTTTTGACAGGTTGATAGTTATGAAAAAAAAAAACTTGCAATTTAGTCTCCAATCATTTGGTGTATATACGGTATTAAAACGGTCCTTTCCTCCAACAGCTGCAGCTATGACAGCCATCCAGGTGGAATACGAAGCCACCGTTTTAGTTGAGCAAACTCCTTCAGACAAGAAAGCGCTTGACAGTCTCGTATACTATTACCATAATGACCCCGATTCAACTACGATCAAGAGCTGCCGCGAACCGGATGTGCAGAATTGTCCGGTGCCGGAATACATAGGCGTTGAAGAGCTTGAAGTTTTGGTGGTGTATGTGGATGACACGAAAGGAAAACCTGTTGAGTCTGAACAGAGGACGGTGTATGGTAAGTTGAAATCTTATCTATGATCAATCAGCGCATCGGAGGTTAATCTGATACTTATTTTTATGGTGTTCCATGTGCCATTTCAGATGATTCATCGATTTTATGATGATATGTTTAGAATACACACACACACACACACACACACACACAAATCACAGCCCCCTTCTCTGTCTCTCATAAGTTCGTTGATCGGCCATCTCCGTCCTTTCCAGGCCTGGAATTAAGAGGTGCGCAGATCTCAGACTCGCTCTCCGAAATAGCGATTAAGAAAATGCCAGACAGAAACGCCTACCGGGTCATCGTCCTTGAAACTTCCCAAGGAACGGGAGTGGAGGCGAGAGAGCCCATCTTAAATGTCAAAGTGACATGTGAAAACCCATTATGTTATGCATACTTCTCCCATCTAACGGCCGGCGTCAAATACAAGGCCACAGTCAGTCCTTATGAAGATAAAGAAGGAACTGGAAACCTCGATCCTATGAATCAGATTGTGTCGCTCGAAATGTCAACAACACAATACAGGGGAAAGAGAGGTAATATTTTTTTCTTTCTCTTTGTCACACATAGCGTAGTATTCTAAATCCCGGATGATCCTATCCCTCCAGCTTCATAGTTCATACGCAGCTTTCACCTGCTGATCCGCTGTCGCCTCCACGTTTTCGTTTGTCCTCTTAAAAGTGTATTATCTCTTTATCATTTTACAAATAGTCTAATTCAATCTAAAATTCTCCATTCCAGGCGCTGCAAATCCGAAGGAACTTATTCTGAAACGAATCAACCGTGTTAAAGCGGACACGACCAAATTCAGCACAGATATAACGGTCTCTAACGGTGCCGACGCCATTGACGGCATCGCGAGTGTTACGTTGATCGCTACCCATGACAACGGCGACGGAACGGAAGAGGAATACGTAGCAATATCGCAAGACGTCGACAGTGGTACCATCTCTCCAAATGCAGATCAGGTCTATCACTTTGACATCAACCCAGCGGATACTATCCTCAGCCCAAAAACGACGCTGATTTTAATTGCGAAAAATGCTGTCAATGTTCCCTTGGCATTAGCAGAAGCAACGGTTGAACTCCAAAGTATGTGTCTAGTTTCATTCATTCTCATTTTGTATTAAATCCAGGAACGTAAATGGACGGTTCATGCATGAAAAATTTCCATACTAATTAATCATATCCAAACCAAAAAAATAATAACAATACTATCTCAGCAATCAACCCAACGATGAGCTGGGTTGGAGGGGAAGACACGGCGCCTCTGAGAGTCAGCACAGACCAGAAGCTGGAGATCAATGAGATCGAATTCGACGCCGGAACGTCTTATTCCTTGGACTTCGACGCCGCCGCCGCCGCCTCTCCCGTCGAATTGTGCGTGACCCTCGAGAACACAGCGCCCGCCGGAGGAACAGTCAGGCAGTGTGACTTGACTCAGTCTATACAAAATGTCGAACGTGAGGACAATTTTCCCCTTTTTATCATCATCATCATCATTAAGAATACTATGATGGTGATGATGATAAGGATGATCATGACGATATTGATACTATCATTACCATTATTATAATGTAACATCACAAGTAGCAATAATGTATTGTTATGCCAGTTTAGCATTATCATAAATTGTAATAATAATTAGTAATAATGCTAAGTATTATTATCATATTTATTATTATTATTACTATTGTGGTATATATTATCATCATTATCGCCATTATCATTATTAATATAAGTTGTCGTGGTGACGATATGGTGGTGATAATAAGCTTTACAAGCGATATTTTATATCTGACGATTATGAAATTACTAAAAACAACTTTATCATTATAGTATTAATAGTGAAGATAGTGGCACTCAATG
>NW_028234413.1:32468890-32473890 GCF_977035675.1 Penaeus japonicus | reverse complement strand
AATACGTCGAGTACGTGATGATCGACCTTCCTTCTGGTAACGAGTCTACGCAGTATATCGTGTTCAAGGACATGCACGGCGTCATTAATGTAGACAATAGCATAACATTCGACGTCGAGCAGGTGCCAAACACAGGCGTTGAGGTGACGATCCTGTTCATCGTGCATAGGAAAGATGGTGTGGATTCCGATGCGCTGGCAGCCGGGAAGGTCGCGCTGACCTTTGAAGGTAAATGCGATTTATCATTCTGTTCGAAGAAGGGATATTTACAAGGTGTTTCTATTAAGATATATTTCGTCGACATTCTTGATCTTTATATCATAAAATTATATATATACATATACATATATGTATATATGTATGTATATATACATATATATACATACATATATGAATATATACATATATATACATATATATATACATATGTATATATACCTATATATATATGTATATATATATACATATACAGATTTAAGTGTACATATATACATATATGTATATGTATAAATTCCTGCTTGCATATATCTTTCCTACGTTCCCTCTCTCCCAGAAATAAAGCCCAAAATGAACTGGGTGGGTGGGACTTCCAAGCCGCCTCTGAGAATCCAGACAACCCAAGAACTCGAAGTCAACGGGATCCACGTCGACACAGGGACGTTCTATTTCCTGGACTTCGACGGCTCTGTCTCCGCGCCCGAAGTGTGTGTGACCCGCGAGACCATAGTACCTGCCGGAGGAACAGTCAAGCAGTGTGATATGACTCTGACGAAAGGAAATGTTCCTGGTGACTTTTTTTTAATGTTTTTGTTGGTATTGATGTAATTATTCGTTTTATTATCATTATTACTATCCATCACTGTTTTGTTACTATTATTTAATATTATGAATGGCAGCAATATCAATTATGATGATGCATTATCATCATCATTATCGTCAGGGTTTTATAGTAGTGGTAAATGCAGTAATAATACGATTTGATGAAAAGGATAAAAATAATTGTCCTATTATTCCCATCGTCACTATGATAATGATAGTAACGATAATGGTAATAATGATAATGATGACTCCATTGACAATAGCAACGATATAGAGTTAATGTTAATGATTCCACTCCGTAAAGTAATGGTAATTACCATAATTTAAAAAAGCACCTTGTTTCTATCATCTGACTCTATATTATCATTTTTCTCACCAATCCTTTGTATTCTACCTCCTCGCGCAACCTCATTCTAGACATGGACGTCAATAAGATCGAACTGAACCACGAAGAAGACAAATCCACAATGACCGTTTACTCAACCTTTACTAACATGGAGGCTGTTTTGTACGACGCCGACGACAGAGGCAAAGTGTCTGAAAGTTTTTCTTGTGACACTGAGAATGTCTGTTCTTCTGATGTCACGACAACGCTGTCTGGACTCGAAACTGCTTTCAAGGTCCTTGCTGTTGGTGTGGATGGACAGAGCGACGTCACTGGGGCCAAACTGGTTGATTTTGAAGGTGAGAAGGTTTCTCTTCCGGTCTTGTTCGTCATGGCAGTGATCATAACTCTTAAACTTTCTCTCTCTATATATATTTTTTTATAATGCCTTTCTCTCGCTCACTTCCTCTTCCCTCTAGACCTCCAGACTCGTGCCCAGAAATTCGGTGATGCCGGTGACGTCGAGGTTAGGTGGCGAACCTCCACGCCTCAGCAATTTAACGTATCTCTTGAGAATGACGTTGATGATGGCTATACTAATGTATCCGTGGAGTGTGGAGGGGCGGAGAAGGCCGGAAATAGAGCCTGTAAAGCTTATTACACCAAGCTGAAGCCAGGAAAAACGTATAAAGCGGAGGTGAAGAAGGATATCGCAGTTGTGTCTGCCTCTGTTACATCACCGTCAGGTAAGGAAGGTATCGAAGGCACATCTGTGATTCCGCTGAGGTGCACACTGACTTTATTTCCTTAATATTCACTTCACTATATATTTATGCATGTGTGTGTGAACTTCTATATGTTTGTAAATACAAGTGAATAATGGCTAATGAAAAAAAAAAGTTTTATATATACTCTACATATATTTTAAATTTCCAAAAGTTGTGATAACGAACCGTGTCTCTTAATCCTAACAGAAATCCTAATTACCATAAAAAAAAGTAGCCCAAAAACAATATCCACAGTAAGACCGAATATTTTCCTCCCTCCTTCGATTCTCCCCAAATGACCAAGACTAATATCTTTAACTCTGTCTGTAGGATCTGTCCAGGCCCTTTCTATCACTCGAATCTCCGAGGTGTCGAAAGCGCCTCGTCAAACGCAGCTAACGATCACGGCCGAAGAAGAGGTCACCGGGATCGAATACCTTGAGTACGTGATGATCGATCCTCCTGAGGGTGGCGAGGCTACGGAGCACATTGCAATCAATGACACCACCGACACCATTGGCGTAGGAAACACCACTGTTACGTTCAGCGAAACAGATGAGCCCATAATGTACGAAGAAGAGACGCTTTTGGTGCTCGCTCACGGGCCTGACACCAACATTCTAGCCTCGGGAAAGGTCCTGATGTACTTTGCAGGTGAACGAGTGTTTTGTGAAGACTGTTTTTGTTGTCTTTGCTATTAGTGTTAATATGGTGGTGCTATTGTTGTTGATGCTATCATTACTATTTCTGTTGGTATGGATTATTATGTGAGTATTACTGTTAATCCTGAACATTAGTATCATTGTCTTATTGGTATTGATATTGGTATTATTGTTATGAATATCATGGAAAGTTATTACTGTTAATTTAGTATTATCGTTATAATATATTTTGTCGTCATTATTATCATCGTTTTTATTGTGGTTGATGTTATTATTGATATTGATATTGTTAAAATGTTGATGATTCTAACATTGCCAATATTGTTATTAATATCATCAATAGAAATACCACCACAATCTATTATCATTACTTTCATCATTGTTATGATTATTCTTATAATCATTGTTATCGTTATCATCACTATTATTATTCTAAAATGCTTTATAAAATGAAACCAATTACCACTTTCCGCCAGACCTCGAGCCTCCGAAGATGACGAAAGTGGGATCCGAGGAACTGCAGTCCCTGAAGGTGGAGACGAGCGACTTGGATGCGAAAGTGAATGGGGAACTTTGTCGAGCTAAGTCAGTCTGTTACTTCCTCGAGTCTGAGATCTTGGAGCCTCCTGAAGTGTGCAGGGGTGGTGAGCCGTTTGTGGAGCAGTGTGACATGACCGGAAGCTACATACTGCCGAAAAGTAAGTAGATATGCATCCGTTGGCATGCGAACGAGAGTTGATGAAAAGAAAGTGAAAAAGGAAGGTGGAATGAATAAGTGCTGTGGCATCCTGTGCAATTATCACATGAAACTTAACTGTATCGCCTACCGACAGATTTGATTAATCCGATGGTGGACCTAAAATACAGTGGAATCCCTCAAGAGGAATTGACTGTCACTGCAGAATTCGATGCCGCTTCCGTCTCCATGGAAGCGATGATCTATAGTGACGATGGGATAGACACGTCAACTCCCTTAACGTGTAACATCAAAGGAAAGGAATGTGTGTTTACAGTGGTACCGCCGAGACCTCTTTTTAAGATCCTGCTGATGGCGTTGAATCACCAGGCAGATGTGGTCGAGTCACACGCCACTAAATTTGAAGGTATTTTTTTTTTTTAGATTTTATTTCTGAAGAAAAGAGTCAGATGTATAGCATGTGTTTATGCTGTTGAGGTTGTGTTTATTTTGTGACTACGCATAGATATACGTACGTATGTTTGTATTTAAAATATACTTATACGAGTTGAGAAGTTTTAATCTATATGGTCTCATTTTCTTTTTCATACGATAGAATTGGTGAAGAAGATAATCACTTACAAGTATGCAATCAGGACATTATCTAATTGTGCCTCGACATGAAAGGAAACTGCCGTGCTTTTTTTTTTTTTTTTTTTTTTCCTTGTTGCCCTCTTGTCTCAGAGTGTCTTACAACCCGTTCCAGATTTTCAGACACGCGCTGAACAGGTAATGGACGGCACAGTCGAAGTTTCATGGAAAGCCTCACAAACCATGGTATACATCATTGAAATTCGTCCCCCTCCGGAGACTTCCTATTCCAACACGACAGTGTTCTGCGGAGGTGAAAATCCGGAAGACAGCAAAAATTGTATGGCATACTTTATGGGCTTAAATCCAGGCGAAGGTTACACGGTATATGTAACCAAAGAAGTCGATGGTTCTCAAAGTGTGTCGGCCTTCGTGCAGCTGGAGACACGGGATTTTTCGTCGCGTAAGTTACATCTTGGTAGTTTATTTTTAGAATCAATACCCTATTGATTAATAGTAAAATATTCATTTGAACATGTGTTAGATCTATGTGTACGTTTAATATTAACAGATACGACTTAATTAATAGATTATTTTTTTATTTTTATTTTTATTTTTTTGTCAGGTATGTTAGTTATAAAATAATGCATTTCGAATTTATTAAGTATGCATTATGGTTAGTTGTGAAATATCTAATCCGGTATGGAATTTCAACCCTCCCCCTTCCCAATACACATATACATACACACACACACACGCGCGCGCGCGCGCGCGCGAGCGTGCACATGAACATGATTAAGGTATATAATACACTAAGAAGAGAAGTAAAGTGACAATAAGCCAAACCCAAGTGCCGGAAGAAGCAAAGATTACTACTGTACTTTCCGACATGATGGAAGTAAAGGAACCAGTAAATTAAATGTAAAATAAAGGCGAAAAAAAACATAAGGAATACGAAAAAAGAGATAAAGACGCTACTTCCAGACACGTTCAAGAGGAAAAGTAGTTGAAGTCACCACTTGGCCAACATGCGAAGGGGTCTAGCACAGAAACCAGGATGTGTTACATTTGGACATAAAGAAAAGTGGACGAAAATGGCATCGCATTTGTTTTAACGACATAACAGTGCATGTCATTATCCACAAGGCCATCGATCTCAA
>NW_028234413.1:32461390-32463890 GCF_977035675.1 Penaeus japonicus | reverse complement strand
TCGCGCCTGGAGACAAGGAAGTGACAATGTCTTGGGCTGAGGTGGAAGAAGCTAAGCTCTACAACGTGACTTTGTATACCGACAGCACCCTCTCCTCCATCAGGTTCACAGCGATGATAAACAAGGAGTCGTGAGTCCTGAAGGAATTTGTGTCTGTTTTGGGAGTTTTTTTTGGCTACGTGGAGGATGGCGGTACTAGTGGTACTACTTGTATCAAGAGATAAAAGTTTGATCTTTATGATTGAAGGATGTCGTAGCACTCAATCTTTCATATATATATCATGTTATATTTACACGTTTATCTTTTCCCGAAACAGATTAAATTTGCGTGAAAATAACATGACTGGAAATGTTTTGGTCATTCAACCCTGCGCAGACAAGGACCATTGCGGAAATTGCCAGAACATCACTCTGATGGCAATTGCAGGTACGCCATAATGTGTGTGGAGAGAGAGAGAGAGAGAGAGAGAGAGAGAGAGAGAGAGAGAGAGAGAGAGAGAGAGAGAGAGAGAGAGAGAGAGAGAGAGAGAGAGAGAGAGAGAGAGAGAAAACAGATAAATATCATAGAGTTCCATCTTCAGCATTTATGCCCATATGAACGCCGTGATTATTTTCTTCGTGTCGTTATCTTCTGCAATGAATTTCCTGTATTTATTATCCACACAGATTCGCCCTCGAATAACACGCCAGTGGTCGCTGCCTCGGTCGTGGGCGGAGTTCTCCTCGTCGTTGCTGTCGTCTTCCTGGTCGTAGTCGTTAAGTGAGTCTACTTGTCAGTGCATATAAGAGCAGAGTTTCCTTGTAAAATCATCACTAATGGGAAACACGTGTGTACTGCTAGGCCTATAGATATGATTATATAACATTTTCCTGGTTGAGGTTGGGGTGTGTGGCTCGTTTGCTGCTCCATACACATCTTGGTGTTCTGTGTGATTTAACTATCGTTTTGTCTTTGGACGATATCACTTTCACTATGTTTTTAGTTTTTTTTTAATGAATCAAAACTTTTTTGTGTCTTCTGTATTCAACATTCTTTATTATAGCAAAAATAGATTATTGGGACCTTTTATCTCTTACACTTGCTCTAGTAATATCTGGCTTTGATACCTGTAGCCTTTATATCTGGCGCGTCGATGTAGATGTTTGGCTTCCTTGCTATGTAGGTTAAAAATAGATCATATAAATGGGAAGGTTTTTTGTCGTAAAATCACCATGACTGATAAGCCGGTGAGTCTCGATATACTTATGAATATAAACATGCAAATGTTCGTGTATATATATATATATGTTTGTGTCTACATATTAACATGTTGATAGGTTTAAATGTAAGTCATATAAGTTCATCATAAGTTATATAAGTAGATAATTCCATTGTAAAATCATTGTAAAAAGTGAGATTAAAGATGACATGACATATCGATTTCAAATTTCAGTAAAAATCTTACGAAGGAAATCAGTTTAGACTTCTTCCTTTCACAGAACAATAATGAAAAGGAGAGAGGATGAAGACACTTCCCCCCTTGAGGAAGTCGGTGGAGTGGTGAGTATGTGCATGTGTATGCTTGCATGTACGTGTGCATGTGTGTGTAGTATCTAGTCTTTCATGTTTCTGCCACACCCACACAAGTTATGCATTGGCTCCACTCAAATTAAAACTACAGAAGCTATTGCTTGCTTCAGAGACCGCAGTTATTTTGTGACTAGGCACGGGATGGGAGGTGGATGCCGCCAGCCACCAGTTTTAACTCATTGAAGACGGGAGTGCGCGTTTATATGGACTGTCTTGCGTGGTTTTGTTTCGTTACTTTTGCTACGCATAGATGACTCCACAAAGACTCATGTCACTAGAAATTCCTATTGGTAGGCCTACCTAATTATCTCATTCCTTGATTTTTCGCGAATTGTTATTATCTTTATTACTCGTATTGCCCTCACCTGATTACCTCATTCCTTGAATTTTCGCGAATTGTTATTATCTTTATTACTCGTATTGTCGTTATTACCGTCATTGTAACAATAATAACAATCTCGATGGTAATAACAATAACAGTAATGATAAAATCAGTAATAGAGATGAAAACTTTTTTTCACCAAAACGTCAAGGAAAACGGCAAACAGTTAGGTCAGATAGGCCTACTAACTGACTCATTGGTGACTAAGAGCTTGAGGAACCATCTTTGCGTTCAAAGGTAATTAAATAAAATGATAGTAGACGATTCAATCCCCGTTGTCAATTGGTCTTTTTCGTTCTTTAGTCCTATAGTCTTTTCGTTCTCCGACTTTCATTAGTTAATTTTCTACTCAAAGGTGCGGAGTTTCAGTTCGCAGGTAATTAATGACATGCATTCAGAGTTGTATCCAAAATGCATATACCTCATAGTATCAATGTATGCAAATCCTTTTTTTCTACCGTTGCCCTTGAAGTTTATAGATATTTAACTATATTCTGAGAGAGAGAAAGAGAGAGAGAGAGAGAGAGAGAGAAGGTGTTTGTTTGTAT
>NW_028234413.1:32446390-32451390 GCF_977035675.1 Penaeus japonicus | reverse complement strand
GGAGGGGGAGGGGAGGGAGGGGGAGAGGGAGGGGGAGAAGGAGAAGAAGAAGGAAGGAGAGAGGGATAGCATGAAGGATAGGGTGAGGAAGAGGGTGAAGGACAGAGAGAGGGAGAGGGAGAAGGAGAGAAAAAGGCAGAAGGAAGCGAGGGTGAGGGAGAGGAAGAGTGAGAGAGAGAGAGAGAGAGAGAGAGAGAGAGAGAGAGAGAGAGAGAGAGAGAGAGAGAGAGAGAGAGAGAGAGAGAGAGAGAGAGAGAGAGAGAGAGAGAGAGAGAGAGAGAGAGAGAGAGAGAGAGAGAGAGAGAGAGAGAGAGAGAGAGAGAGAGAGAGGTAGAAAAAGAAAGAAAGAGAGAGTGAGAGAGAAGGCAGATAATGGCAAGATAGGACTAACAATTTCCTTGACCCTTTCCCTCCGACCAGTTATGGATTCGCAGTTGGCTTGGGTGGGAACGCCCTATGACCCTTCCTCCTCCTATCTGCGAGTGGACGTCGGCATCTTGCCAGTCATAGAGATCGGAGACCATGTGTGCAGTCAGTACCAGAGTCCTTGTTACATCCTGAAGGAGAGGCTTCCAGACGTCATTTCACGTTGCTTCACCACCAAGGACACGGTTACCGACACGCCCGTTGAACTCTGCGACGACACGATGGTCCCGTACCAAGGTGAGTGGGCGTTCGCTTCGGCCATCAATCCGGTGGTTGCAAGTTCTTGGGGTTCTTGGGAATCGTGGCTCATGCTTTCTTGTGTGCTTGGGATGGTGGTGAGGCTGAGAAGAAGGGGGGGATCAATGGGTAAGTGTAAACCTTCGCTTGGAATTGTAATCATTTGCACCTCTTGCATGATCTTGTGCGTGTTCCGTTGCAGCTTAATGAAGTGGTGGTGATGTGGTTGTAGTATTAGAGGTTTTGTTGGCGAAGGTAATGCTCCATAAATATTCAGTGATGGTTAGATGTTAGGATTTTTATAAGTATACACAGATAGATTTCAAAATAGGAGTGAGTGTCAGGATATTTAATCGGGTTTTACAATTCCCTTTTATGAGAAGTTATTTGTTTATTGTTACTGCTTATTATTATTGTTGTTGTCTTATGTTACATGCCGATGTAACATTGTATGTATATGTATATATATATATATATATATATATATATATATATATATATATATATAATATATATATATATATATATATATATATATATATATATATATATATATGTATTGTGTGTGTGTGTGTGTGTGTGTGTGTGTGTATGTATGTGTGTGTGTCTGTGTGTGTTTGTGTGTGTATGTGTATATATGTATATATATGTATATATATATATATATATATATATATATATATATATATATATATAAATATACATAAATATACATAAATATACATAAATATATATATATATATATATATATATATATATATATATATATATATATATATATTTGTATGTGTGTGTGTTATATAACCCAACATCCGCGTTATTTTCCAGAACTAACAGAACCTCCAACGCTTGACATCAACGACGACTTCACGCTGTTCTTGAACATGATTCCCCCTCAAGACGAGATCGTGGAGGCCATCGAGGTGGTCGCATACGACCCAAAAAATCCCACCACCGTCTTCTCTCCCTTCAGTTCCCAGTGCGAACCCCTGGAAGAAGTACAAGAACCAGGGACACTAAGGTGCTCCCAGAACCTGAGAATGACCGAGAAAATAGACGTCCTAGAAGTGGTGGTGGTGGTGATGATGAACCAGAACGGATCGCATCTGCAGTCAACTCTCCTGACGTACAGACGTGAGTGGTGTCCTGATGGCTTTCTTCGGAGGACGATCGTTTGTTTGCCTTTCTCTCTTCCTCTCTCCCGCTATTATTCACATCCCCTTTCTACTTCGTTCTTCCCTTAGTCTTGATTTCACATCTTTCTTTTTATTTCTATCGATCGTTTAATCATTTGACGTGCAATGCATATTTTAGACTATAATTTTGGTCTTTCAAGCGAGCCGTATTATGAAATAACCTCTAATAGATAAACAAAACATTAACTGGCTTTCAGTGGATTAACCAACGGGAGCAGGCATCTTGAGGGATGACCCCTCCCCTCCACCCCCCACCCCCCTTTCAAATTTCATGTTATCAATTTGACTAGACCTAAGTAAAGGAAGCACTTGACATTGAACTTACGATATGTCCGACAAATAAAGTCTACGTGTCTCATAATGTTTTCAGATTGTTTCCAAATGTTTCCAAAGGGTTCCTCAGCCGCAAGAGGTCGCTTAACCCACCCGGTACCTACATTCCAACACAGCCCTAGCCTTGCTAAAACTATTTCCTTTCCATTACAGTTGTAAGCCAGGAAGCCCCGGTGCAAACGAGTCTTATAGTGGGCTCGATCGTGGGTGTGCTGGCTGGGCTTGCTCTGATCGCTGGCATCGTCTTCCTCGTCAGGTGAGTCAGCTGTTAGTGGTTCGTTCCTTGTGGGTAAGTCGCTAAAATTGGTTGGCACTAAATAGGAAAATGTCTGTGAGATGTGCACTGTGCTTTGAAAAAAGGCATCGACATCTCAGATAAAGGTGACCGATAACATTGCAAAACGTATCTTGTGCTCTTTTATTAACTGATAAATCCCATTTTTAGATAACTGGCTACATTCTTTGTTGCTTTGAATCTTTCTCGTGCAGTAATACCTTACTGGAATATATATATATTATATATATATATATATATATATTATATATATATATATATATATATATATATATATACATATATATATAATATATATATATATATATATATACATTTATATATATATATATATATATATATATATATATATATATATATAATATATATGTGTGTGTGTGTGTGTGTGTGTGTGTGTGTGTGTGTGTGTGTATGTGTGTGTGTATGTGTGTATTCATATACATTCTTCCTATGTACATACATAAAAATATAAATACATATGTATGCATATATATACATACGTATATACATCATATATATATATATATATATATATATATATATATATATATATATATATAGATGTGTGTGTGTGTGTGTGTGTGTGTGTGTGTGTGTGTGTGTGTGTGTGTGTGTGTGTGTGTGTGTACTGTATATAATTGTGTGTGTGCCTTTTTCTCTCAGTATACCGTACAATTGCATCACTTTTCTCTCTTGCTCTCTCATGCCATTGCTAAATACGTTCGTAAAATCTCCCACGCCACGCTAAGAAAAATACCCGCTTCCTCTCGCCACGCAGGAAGAACAAGAACAAAGGACGTCGAGGAGAAGCGAAGACTACCTCTGCGCATTACACTTCCGCCCCGACCTCTGATCCTGCGACTGCCTAGTGCGTCCTCTCATGCAATCAAGCTGCAACATTTAAGGGGAAACTTAGTAGGAGTTTCGTTGTACGTGTAGCAGACCGTTTTTTTTTTTTTTTTTTTTTTTGTCTTCAATGAGCGAGGAAGAAGGAGCGGGGGATAGGCCTACCTTTTAGGAAGAGAGAGAGAAAAAAAAAAATGATGGGGAAATTTGGTTTCGTGGAAATAGACACTGAACAAAGACTAAGTGGGTGCGGCGCTTGAGTCGAAATCATGTATAAACTTTTAATTCGTTTTGTTTTGTAACTTTTATTATTATAATACTAATATTTCATTGATGTTATGAAGATTTATATTTCCTATTGCTACAACTATTACTGTGGTATTATAATCATAGTTTTTTTGTAATTGGTGTTTGTACAACATCCCTATTATAAGAACTATCAACAAAATCATTATTACAAGTAATTACTGGAATTGTTATAACATATTCTTTTTTTTCTAAATTCTTATTATAAATAATTCTACTTTTAAGAACCATTATTCTCAATATTACCAAATGGTCATATTCTTTGGTTACCATTCGGTGTTATTCGTACGATTGAGATGTCACTTTGTCAAAGTCATAATCCATGTAAACAAATCTCACTGATTTAAATTTAAGATGCTTTCGTATGAATAAACATAAAGTATACCCATTCTTTCTTTTCCACGTCGTCACATTACATAATTCTGCAGGTAAATAAAGAAATACTGACCTATTGCAAGAGAAAACGAGGAGCGAGGTTAGGGAATATATACAAAGCTGGTACGCCAGCGGGAGATATAAACTCTGGGTGAATTTGATTAAATTCGCTGTGAGACATGTAGTGTGATTTACTGTGGAATAGTAAAATCTTGACTGCTGAAAGCCTTAATTTGTGAGGCAGAGAAAGGGAACCAAGTCTCTAGTTTCGAAAATCTTTGTGAACGATTCAGACGTCCACTTTCCTAGGCAAGAGTTGGCTGTTTCAGACAATATGTAAATGAGACATTTACCCGCAATGAGCATATCCCATTCACTTTTCTCAGCGAAGGACAAAGGTATCAGACAAACAACTGACGTTCAGTACCTACACAAAAGCACGTTAGAGTAGACCGCAGCTGCTCGTAAATAGCCAATGGAACAGTCGACAGGCTGAATAGTAGTTTAAGAAGCTAAAACGAAAGGTTTAGAGAAGCAGGGGCAAGGGCAGCCACTGCAAAATCAAATAAGCGGATGGAGACATAGTAGCTGAAGAGCTTGACATGGCAGATCTTGAGGACAGTGTCCAAGGAGGGAGTTTAGATCTCATAGATTTGAACTCCTTTGATAGGAGTTTGTCAGGCACAAGGTTGGCTGCTGGTGTGACGTATCCCTTTTTGGGAAGCTGGACCTTCTAATAACATCAGTACTTACAAACTAACAACTTCAGTGTGTGAGGTTATAATGAGTTTATTGTGAAGAAAAAAGACAAAAGTGTGTCAAGCTGGAATAAGAAAAGGTACGTAAAGTATGCATATCACACAGAAAGAACTTGTCAAGATATAAAGCAGTTTTCTTTGAATTATGGTCACAAATATGGTTGGTCAAACTTGTAGTAGAGAAATAAAGAAATGTGATTTTATTGTTACAAAACAGTGTATTTTTTG
>NW_028234413.1:32431390-32438890 GCF_977035675.1 Penaeus japonicus | reverse complement strand
AAACTACAGACCAATGTTTTTGTTGGCCCTTCTTGCCAGTGTTTGAAGCTCTCCTTCCCAAAACAATGATACCAAACCTGAATATCAAAAGATTTCTGTGCCATTCTTGCCAGTGTTTGAAGCTCTCCTTCCCAAAACAATGATACCAAACCTGAATAGCAAAATATTTCTGTGCCAAACACATTTTTCTTTTCAAAAGAAAATAATGTTTAGATCTGCTTTAAGTGCTTCCTACTTTGATCTTGCACACACCAAGGCAATGAGACAAGAATCGTTGCACTTGATATTGCGGGAGCATTTGATGCTGTCTGGCACCGTCTATTACCAAATCTATGAACATGCCTGATAACTGGAAATTTACATTCACTCATTACCAGCTACTAAGAAAACAGAAGTATTACTGTAGAAATAAACGGAACTAAATTTTAAGTCTATTTACATCTGCTGGTGTCCCCCCAAAGAAGTCCTAGGATCTCTACTCTGGAATATATTCTTTGATGACCAACAACACCCAAATCCAGAGGCAGTTGCTTATGCTGATGGCGTAAAAGCCCATCCAACCTATGTAAAACAAGATTGTTTCTATGCAAAAAGCCAGCTCCAGTTTATCTTAAATCTCACATTGGGGGAAAACGTGGCGAATTTAATAAGCATCAAATAAAAGTCAATGCCAAATTATATCAAGTGGGCAGGTCCTTCAAAATGAAAAATGTTCTCTCATAATGGATGGAAGAAATATAAAAGGTAAGTCTAAAGTGAAGATCCTCAAAGTTAATATTAATACGCTTTACTACTCAGGAGAGATGTGGCAGGACTGTCTTGTACAAGGCCTAGAAGACAACGTGCCGCACCTTTCTTCACTAAAGCAAGAGTGGGAGAAGAGGAGTCCCCCCCCCACCCCACCCCGAGAGCGGTCCTCAACACGTTCGCTCTGGAGATTCCTCTAGCAAGAACACAGTGCCAAAAGTTTTACACATATATGCGGTGATATATGGAACAATATTTGCAATTAACATATAGTGTAGTTTTGCTCAATTCGTATTCAATTTTGCATCAAACAAACCTATACCTAAAATTGAAGTTTTGCCTTGAAATGGATAGCATTAAACCAAAAACATCTTAAACATTGTATACAATATATCAATAAATAAAAGAGAGAGAGATGGGAGGGGAGACGAAGGAAGGACAGAGAGAGAAATGGAAAGTAGGGGAAGAAATGGGGGGGGGGGGGGGGGAGAGAGAGAGAGAGAGAGAGAGAGAGAGAGAGAGAGAGAGAGAGAGAGAGAGAGAGAGAGAGAGAGAGAGAGAGAGAGAGGAGGGGGGAGAGAGAGAGAGAGAGAGGGAGAGAGAGAAAAGAGGAGAGGGGGGGAGGGGAGGGAGAGAGGGGGAGGAAGGAGAGAGAGGGGGGGGGAGAGAGAGAGAGGGGGAGAGGGGAAGGGAAGTGAGAGAGGGGGAGGGGGAGGGGAAGTGAGAGAGGGGGGAGGGGGAGGGGAAGTGAGAGAGGGGGGAGGGGGAGGGGAAGGGAGAGAGGGGGGGGGGGGAGGGGAGGGGAGAGAGGGGGGGGGGGGGGGGGAAGGGAGAGGAGGGGGGAGGGGAGGGGAAGGAGAGGGGGGAGGGGAAGTGAGAGAGAGAGGGGGGGAGGGGAGTGAGAGTGAGAGAGGGGGGGAGGGGAGTGAGAGAGAGAGAGGGGGGGGGGGGGGGGAGAGGGAGAGAGGGGGGGGGGGGGGTGAGAGTGGGAGAGGGGGGGGGGGGAGTGAGAGTGGGAGGGGGGGAGAGGGAGAGGAGAGGGGAGAGAGAGGAGGGGGAGAGGGGAGGGAGGGGGGAGGGAGGAGGAGAAGAGAGGAGGAGAGAGAGAGGGGGAGAGGGGAGAGGGGGAGAGAGGGAGGAGGGAGGGGGAGAGTGAGAGAGAGAGGGGGGAGGGGAGAGAGGAGAGGGAGGGAGAGGGAGAGGGAGGGGGGGAGGAGAGAGAGGGAGAGAGAGAGGAGGGGAAGATGGAGGGAGAGAGGGGGAGAGAGAAATGAGAGAGAGAGGGGGGGAGGGGAGAGAGAGAGTGAGAGAGGAGAGGGGAGGGAGAGAGAGAGAGAGAGGAGGGGGGGAGAGGGGGAGAGAGAGAGAGAGGGGGGGAGGAGAGAGAGAGGGGGGGAGAGAGAGAGAGGGGGGGGAGGGAGGGGGGGGAGAGAGAGAGGGGGGGGAGAGAGAGAGGGGGGGAGGGAGGGAGAGAGAGGGGGGGGAGAGAGAGGGGGGGGAGGAGAGAGAGGGGGAGGGAGAGAGGGGAGGGGGGGGAGAGAGAGAGGGGGAGGGAGAGAGAGAGAGGGGGGGGGAGAGAGAAGGAAGGAGGGAGAGAGAGAGAGGGAGGGGGAGAGAGAAGGAGGGAGAGAGAGAGAGGGGGGGGAGAGGGAGGGAGAGGAGGGAGGGAGGGGGGGGAGGGAGAGAGAGAGGGAGAGAGAGAGGGAGGGGGGAGAGAGAGAGAGAGAGAGGGGAGAGAGAGAGAGAGAGAGAGAGAGAGAGAGAGAGAGAGAGAGAGAGAGAGAGAGAGAGAGAGAGAGGAGAGAGAGAGAGGAGAGAGAGAGAGAGAGAGAGAGAGAGAGAGAGAGAGAGAGAGGGAGAGAGAGGGGAGAGAGAGGAGGGAGAGAGAGGGGGGAGAGAGAGAGAGGGGGGGGAGAGAGAGGGGAGAGAGAGAGAGAGGAGAGAGAGGGGGGGAGAGAGAGAGAGAGGAGAGAGAGGGGGGGAGAGAGAGAGGAGAGAGAGGGGGGAGAGGAGAGGGAGAGAGAGGAGAGAGAGGGGGGGGGAGAGAGAGAGAGGGAGAGAGAGAGGGGGGGGAGAGAGAGAGGGGGGGGGAGAGAGAGAGAGAGAGAGAGAGAGAGAGAGGGGGGGAGAGAGAGAGTAAGTAAAAAATATTTATTAAAGAATGATTCTGCAATCAAGTAAGATCTTTGCATCATTATTTCAGTTCCTTAAAGATATTATTCAATAAATAAAGAGATTTGGTTATGAGAAGCAGCAATATTTGGGACCCAAATGGAAACCGTATAAAGTAGGTAAGTAGACCATCTTTACAGAAACACTAGATTAAGAAATAATTCTTTAATTATTAAAGTTCTAGACACAATGTACTAAACCTATTTTCAATCTGCATTAAATTAAAAGACATATTTCAAGAACTTTTAACCATTTATTAAAGGTGTACATTTTCAAGGTGAAGATATGAACAACCTCAAAACATAACCTGCACTTCATTAGCAGTTCTGACCCATATGGCAGTTTTACAATATTTCAACTTGTATACAAAATGGAATTCCCCTTGTTCACTTTCTGAAAGTTTGTGACCAACTTTGGAGGTTGCTTATCATAGGTATGAAAGATAAAAGAGTATATCTACCTACTTGCCACACTGTATGCCTATAACCAGATATTTTCTGTTTAAAGTTCTTTCTTGTATTTCTGCGAGAACTTGCACATGAAGATTCTGACACTCCTAAAGTGTGCAAAATACTTATTTTCTGAAACATAATTACTTTTCAAGGAGCCTATGTTCATGAAATTATCTTCTTTTCATTAACTACCAAATACTGCAAGATATACCTTGTGCACCATTAGTCTAGGCCCAATATCGTCCAACTTGGTATGAGAAAAGAAAAAAGAAAAAAAAAAATCTATATTTGTTGGCACAAACGCCCAGACAGACTTTTCTATTCATGTTGTAATAGTGAAATATATTTTTTCTGCCAAACAGTGAGACTGTCATCTTCACAGAACTCTTCTTCTACACAAGAAACAATGAGATTGAAAAAATCAGAGTTCTGCATAGATGAAAAAATTACAGAAGACTGAGATAAGAACTTTAATTGACACTTACACCATTAGTACTGCAGTTTACAGGTACACCACCAAATTTTCTGCATTGCAAACAGGTTACAGAAGCACATGTAAAACTATTATCTTATGAAGTAAGAACTTAATGCAAGTTTGCTGAACCACTAACTTACTAAAAAATGCATTGTTAATCTACTTAAGAAAAAGATTTTTTTTTTTTTTTGAACAGATCAAAAAGCCTATAAACCATTCTCTTTTCTTGGGCATACTTCCTTGCCTTCAATAATTCAGTACTCACTGTTAGTAATCCCCTTTCTTGTTCCTTGTAATCCCCACCATGTAAATGAGAATGGTTCAAGCCTGCGGTAAGAAAAGTTCCACAGCTGGTGTAACTTACCCATATAAACAGCCCTGTGTCACCTGAAACACGTAAACCCTTTGTTCCTGTTTACTCTTTTTTATTTCTCATTTACTTTATGTACTTGGCAGTCTTTGCTTGTCTGCACTTGACACTTTTAAACATTGTATTCCTAATTTTTCATACAAAACAAATTATATTTACTATATAAAGGTTGTGCGTTCAGGGGCGGGGGGACGTTTCTGTTACTCTCTTTTACACTTTTCTTTTGTCATTATTTTTTCAAATCATGAACAAATGGCTGTAAAACTTTTCCTCATTACCACATTTTTCAAACAAAATATTACGTTCATGTTCAGTAAAAAACAGACTTAGTAAACATCTATTCCCAAGTGCTACTCACTACACAGCTTTTCCAAACTTTTACAACAAATAAGAACCTCCAAGACCCAGTTGGTTAAATTATTTTTCTGCTATGTATTAAGGTCCTCTTCTTTTTTCTTCATCTCATAGCTTTGTTGTCGCATGAGATCCCACCCTGACTTTTCTAGTAGTGGGAATCGACAGGGCTGCGGCGTCCTCCATAAGATGAACTAGACAGAGAAGAGATAAAGCTATGTCAACAACATTCTACCAGAACATTTTTCCTGAAAGTGAAAATTTTCAAACCATGAGCATTAGTTATTTTACCATTACCACACACTTTCAATTAACATTCACTTTCCCTTTTTTTCTTCAAAGCAAGTTTCCCTTTTTTGCATTAACAACGGTCGTATATTTCTGAGACTTATTATTACAAATGCTATTCCATACCTACACAGCCTTCCTTTTATGTTATATCCACTTTTATACACGCTTTTCAGGTCAGTTTTTCAGTCACATTATACTTGCCATATTTGGTTATCAATTCAAGTAGATATCAGAACTTAGTAACGTCATTCTACCTGGAATATTCCTTGCGAGAGTAAGCCCGGTCTGGACTATAGTCGTGTGAGTCACGAGAGCGCGAGGTGCGGATGACCTCCCTGGATGGGGGAGGGGGGGAGGAGGAAGGGTAGTGGCGTGAGGAGCTGCCATACCCACCACCAATTGGCGACCGCGACCTGTAACCACGCTAGTTATGTAACCGCAATATTGGTACTCCGCTTGTATTTCAGCGGACACTTCTCAGCTCTCCACTTTACTATTGTCGTATCACAAACAAAATAAACAAGAAATAAAACGATTTATCAGGCAACCCAAGAAGCTAACACAAGTAGGCAAGGACTTCTATTGAGATGACTTTAAAGATGGATGCATAGCTGAAGATGGCACGTCAATCATCGTGCAATTATTGACTCACCCGCCCACTTGTCTGCAGAAGCGGTTTCACCAGCTGGTTGGCTAACTTGTATAAACCAAGGCAGTACTTGTCTTTCTAGTTCTACACCTCATAAGACTCTGTCAACTGACGCTTGTTTAAGGACTAGGTATAGCAGGTTTCAAATGCACATTTGTTACTAGTCCTTCCACATCACCAGTGCATATCAATTTATCAGGGGTATTCAATTGCTTCTTTCAAGGATATTTTGCTATCGTACATTTGCATTTCTAATTCCACGATACTTTTGCTTTATTATTTTTCAAGGTAAAATACACGCAACTCTTTACTACAATCTTAATTTTTTTCTCTCTGGTAATAGACATTATATACCAACATACTTGCAAAAATCAATTGAATTTCCACATCAATTTATCGCTTTCTTTATCTTATGGCACGACCTTGCAATTTTTCGGTTCTCACCTTGTCATCAAGGATCTTATCTTCTTTTGTTCTTCCTTGTTCCTGCCAAGTAGTTTCAACTATATCTAGCACTAAAAACAATGCTTTTTCTCCATCAGTTTGAAGGATTTACCATATAAAATTACTACTTTTCAGGAAGGTTTTCAAATTGATAAATCTTTCTTTTCTATCACTGGGTGCTGTGGTTCCACAATCTTAAGGTACCTATTAATTTCCTTTTTTTGTGTATTTCATCTAGCTTTACTTTACGCCTTCATTCCTCATTTGACTTAACGATTCCGAGATACTAATTTCAGCTTTTCGTGTTATCAGTGGGATTTACATTCCTTTATTAGCTGTCTTTTCTTGCCTCTATGAACAGGATTTCCGTGAGTTCTAAGCAGTAATTTTCCATGCTGCAGACATTACTTTCCACATAGGTATTACTCTTTTCCGCTAAGTTTCTTGGGATAAATTTTCCTTTCTTTATCAAAACTGGCGCTTGACGATTCAGTGTCATTGCAATTTGCATGATTCTCGTAACTGATTCATACGCTATTCACGGTAGGAAATGAATAGAAACCGGTTTCTTTTAAAAATATCTGTATATAATCTAAAATAATGACAGACACTATATATATATATATAACTAAACTTACAATTTCCTAAAATCTAAACAGTGGAATAGCTTAAAATATGCTAATTTCCAATAATCTTATCATAAACTGCCAAAAAAGCCAACACCAATTTCTCATATCGTCTGCCTCTCAAATTTGATTTGATTTACTATTTTTGAACACCAATTTTAAGACTGCCACCTTAGAAATGTATACTCCTTTATGCTCATCTATTCAATTTGAAATTAAATAAAGCATGTGATTCCTATATTCATAAAGGAAATTTTCTTGTACAAAAATTCCTCATTTTCAATCAACACTTCAAAGACAAACTCTTCTAGGCACCAGTTACTGATTTCCATATTCCTTACTTCCTTTCCTTGTCAACTTGTTGGGTTGCACTTAAAAGCATGCAAACTAAATAAGGCACAAGAAACACAACATCAAATAAGAAAACTTCCAAAACAATTATTTCATTCATATCGTATTGCAGAACTGGACACCTTTCTCGTCACTCCGAACTTTGACATCCATTCCACATCTGCATCTTTTTTCTGAAAGGTAATTTCAACGTAAACCTGCTTTCTTTCTGGTTTCTCTATGATCTCTTTCCCTGTAACTGAGGAGCGTGAAACATAGAACTGAGAATACAGGTGATGAATCTGAAAAAGAAATTTTCATCAAGTACATTTTGCAGGAAGTTTTCTATTGCTACATTACTTATTTGGAAACAGATCCAGGAACTGACCAATAATCAGTCTCTGTTGCAGTGAAATTGCTCTGCTTTCTAACTTTAACAGTAAGAATTATATAAATAATCCTACTATCATGAGCTACCCACACCCAACCATCACCTCAGATCTGGTATAACAGTTTGTCTTCAATTAATTATTACTGGCTTTATCAGCTACTGGCCAAGAATGCTTAAGTGACAGATCCTGCAGCAGCGA
>NW_028234413.1:32416390-32418890 GCF_977035675.1 Penaeus japonicus | reverse complement strand
ACATTAAACCAAACAAATTAAATAGTCTTGTAAAGCATTTTCTAATAAAGAACTCAATTACATGGTTATTTAATAACCATATCATTTACCTCTGAACAACGATCACACTGAAGATCTTGAAGAACATATGCCATGGAATTGGTGTGGATTAGACCAATCAAATAATGTTCAATTTCACCTGATGCATAGCTTGTGTTGCAAACAGGACATAGCCAGACTCGCCTGAAAAGAAACCCAAAGGGCATATACTTCATTTTATTTCTTTACATGAAATATACATAGATATCATCTAAGAATTTATTTGAAATAGGGAAATTATTCATTGTGCACATATTATGGGGCTGAGATATGTTTTCAAGGCTAAAATCACAGAAATAAGGTCTTGAAAATATAAAATAGTAGGTGAAAGATTCATCCTTCAAGTGATTTGTAGATACTTACACTCCATTTTCAACTGCATGATGTGGATCTTTGCAGAGATCAATATTTCTGCAATGGTTACAAGATCGGCAAATCACTTCAGGCAGGGTGTACGAAATACAAGGGTCTTTCCATTCTGCTTCTGGGGAAAACTCTCCTATGTTCAGTAACTTTAGAAGGTCTCTCCTAAGTTTACACACCTGTTAAGAGAGAATAATTTTGATGGCTTGTCATCATTTGAAATATCTATTTTCTTAAGTGAACAATATTGTTAAAAATCTCTAAGGATTACTGTCTGGACTTCCTTCAAATATTACTTCTTATAATGATAATAAATATCAAGTATCAGCTTTTGTAACAAGTATAACATTTTTTTATATAAAATATCTAAATTCTATTTTTTTTTGTTCTTCTTATGAAAGCAATGTGATGGGCACATACAGACAGAAACAAAAACACCTGCAACATACCTGTTCTGAAACAGCAGGATCCAAGGATAAGACTTTGGTGATGCTTTTGACAAATTCTAAGGCTGGTGTGGTATGGTTATCTGGAGCTACCATGAGGATATTTGAATCCTCTTCTTCTTCTTCTCTTGTGCCCTTTTTCTGTATCTTCTGTGTTATGAAATATAACTTTTGTGCCAATTCTCCAGAAATCAGTTCTTGAGCAAAGTCGACATAACCTTGAAGTGCCTCTTGGGGTTTTCTTGTGGCCTGGCTCGAAACTTTGCGTTTTACAGGAGTGTTGCCAGGTGTGTAACGACCACTTTCTTCTTGCAGTTTCTCAAACACTGCATTCATATACGAAGCAACCACATTGTTAAAGCTACTCTGGCATCCACACCATTCTGGGAGGTACTCAGCCATGTTCCAATTCATCTCAATCACTGGTCCTTCATCTTCCTCTCTTTCACTTTCATTCTCAGTATTCTCTTGGCGCTCTTCATCCTCATCTTCTGATTCATTACCTTTCCCCTCTTGTGTAGAAGAAATGTCCTTTGGAAGCTTACCTTTAACACCTCCATGATTTGCAGGATCTAACCACATGAGGTATTCCCAGCACTGGTTGAAGGAGATATCAATAGAATGGAATAATTCCTTACCCCGGATACTGTTTACCACATATTGCACATAAGCTATGGCATCATCAATTCTTCTCTTCTTAGTGCAGAGAACAATTTTGTTAAAATTTGCATACACAATAATGGAGCCTAAACGCTTGAATTCTGCAACCAGATGGAGAAATAGCTTATGCATAAGATTATGGAGGATGCGATGGAGTGCAGGATCATAGAGGAGAGAGCCAGAATCTCTCAACCATCGATAAAAGTGGATGATTTGGAAATCTGCAAACACATTCTGGTAGAGTGAAACATCACGGAGCCAGGCGGCCACCATCTGTCTTAGTATTCTGAAGGCTGAAGCACAACGGGCAGTTTCATCATAGGCTGTGAGAGAAGACTCAGCTCCTCCCATCATATCTTGAAGGGAGGCCTGTGGAGCAGCATCGAAGGCTACACTGCTGCTGGTCCCTTCCATCTCATTGATGTGATGTGACTGAAAAAAGAGATTTATATACATTTTTTTATGGACATCATTCTTTCAATTAGTTAATGTTGCGAATACAATTTGACAGATCTTCAACAGGGAAAGTTTGAAGGTAGTTGGTCATTGCTGATAACTTAAGGGAATATAATCAGCATTTACCTATTTTTAAAGATGCAAGAGAAGAACGAGAAACAGATGCACACATTTGATTCATCTGTTACCATAATATCAGTTATAAAAAAGTATGACAAGAGAAATGTTAATTTGCACATTTGAATACAAATTTGTAATAACAAAATAGAAATCCCAAAATACCCTACCTGTAATAATGTTGTTACAGCCAAAGCATCTACATCCAATTCTACACAGACTGTAGAATAACATCCTGGGTTGTTAACCTGTGCAACTGAAGCAGCTTCTTCCAACTCAGCCACAAGACGATTGTCATCATGCTCATGACCACCTAAGTCAGGCCTTGGACCAGGTGAACACCATACAACTGAATTATGTTTCTGCAGATGTCGAAGGTA
>NW_028234413.1:32401390-32406390 GCF_977035675.1 Penaeus japonicus | reverse complement strand
TATGTTAGAAAAATTAGTCTAAAAGATCACAATCAATTATCTAATCTTAACTTGAACACTTCTCAAAATTGAAACCATAACAAGCATCTAACTGTATTACAAACAAGTTCTTAAAAATTACGTATATTTCATAAGTCATAACCTACTGAACAATTATTCTAAAAAGTAGTGCACATTAAAACCATCATCATAATAGAACTCTAAGTATACCCAACTTTAAGCTATGTCAAGTAAGAAAGCATACTGAATGTCCCTCCCCAAGAAGAAAAAGAAAGAAGAGAGAGAAGAAGAAAATATATAAATATGTATGTATTTATGCATGTGCACACACGCATGCACGCACACACACACACACACACATATATTACAGCCAATTCATTAATGCATTTTCAAGAAGGGGAAAAAGTCCTGCATCATGAGAATTACCTGTGGTTGTTCAGCTGCCAATGAGCACATGTCCTCTGGATCTAATTCCACAGGATCATAACGCAGCTTGGCCTTGGCGACAGCTTTCAAGCCATGCGAACCGACGGGAAGGTAGGAATCTCTTTTTACCCAACTGATGAAGTAAAATATCACAGAGTAAATTTAAATTCATTCTAAGTGAAATTCAAACATTTCCTCTAGAGCACAAATATTAGCAAAACCCTAAATTTAAAATAAAACACACTTATAAAACCCATAATTTTATATATTATGAGAATCCTGTAGATGTATGGTATGCAAGTACATGGATATATTTAGAATATATTACAGTTTACAACAAATAAATAAAAAAGTACTGAAAACAAGACTGAACTCTATATAATACTTACCACAGACAATCCATATGGATAGCAGGACGTGAAAAGAAGTTTCCCTCTCTGTTCTTGGAGAAGCCAATTTCTCTGAACATGTCCAAATTATGGAATGCTGCTCGAGCCTCCACAAAGGGCCAGTCAAAGAAGTCTCCGTTGTACGTCACAAATATATGAGGCTTAACCTACAAGAAAATATCATTAAACTGATTAAAAAAGACTTTTAGAGGCATTCTACTTGTGCTTTTAAAACACCTTAAAGGCATTTTTATTAATAATATAATACGCTTTAAAAGGGGAGAGGGAGAGAGAGAGAGAGAGAAGAAACATTTCTTCATTCTTTCTCTGCTTGTTTTAGAATATCATGCATATTCAAAAAAACAAAAACAAATAAAGTGAAATAATCAATAACTTCATACAATCTTATACCTATGAAAATATACTGAGTATCATTGTTAGTTAGTACAGGAAAAGCTCAGTGCACTTTTTTCACTTACCTCTAGAATATGGTCAAAGAATCTCTGAATAAGAGCCATTTCATTGGCCTCATTAAAAATTATGAATGGACCCTCAAACTCTGCTCGTGGTGTATACTCGAAATCTTCCACATCCTCACTTATAATCTCCCTATTTGTTATAAGATAACCCTGCAAAATGGGAAAAACATTGAAATACATGACAATATTCTTGAATTACCTAAATCAATAACAAAGAATTGCTACTGTAACTCAGAATGCATATAATATTCATATAATCATCTTTATGAAGCATGAACTGCATACTTTGATTTTCTCTAAGCTATTCTTAAAACAACAACAACTGACTATGGCTAATAATCTCACCTGTCCATCGATCATGTATGATATCATCATAATCTGATCAGTATTTGCATCAGGGAACTTAAGGGGTAGTTTTGTGGTCTCGATATCATAAGCAAGAACGATACAATCTGGCCACACCAACAGGTCTTCACGGCGTGTTATAATGGGAGGGCCTGTACCTCCACCCTTGACAGAGTACCACAATCCCACAAAGATCTTACAGTCAATAGATACTCTTACGTGGTATGGTACATCGTACTCTCTGGAAAATATGAAATAAAAGGGTAATAAAGTTGAGAGAATGAAGAGATGGAAGAGCAGGAAGAAAAACAATATATCAAGAAAATCTCTATCGCTGGAAATAGGCCAAGATGGAATCACTTCATCTAGGCCAACATGATTCGTACTTTTATCAGAAAGTTCTTGACCCCAACTCTTTTATCAAATATTACATAACATAAAACAAAATCGAACTTAATCCTTTTGCAATATGTAATAATGACTTACCATTGCATATCACTTATCAATGAAACTGATTTGTAGGCATACCTAATATCAAGAAGATTTTCAAAATGATCCTGCATCTTCCTTCCTGATTCATTTGATTCGCTTGAGTGAGCTGATAGCATTTCTGCATACACTGTCTTAGACTTGGCTGCTTCTTTGTTTCTTTTCACAGCTCCAGAAATAGACTGACGCACCTGCAAGTTAATGACTTCTTAGTTAATCTAACTATTGTCTGATTTACTGGTATCAAATGTCATCTGATTACATAACAAAGTGAATGGATTTATGGATTAATGTACTCTTACAAAAAATATCATCTAAATTTCCAGTCAAAGTTTGAAGGGTTTCTAAAGAGATGTGCTTGAATTCTCTAAAGAGAGTGTGTACAGAAAAACAAACTTGATATAAACAGTAATATAAACAATCCCTTCTTACTTTATGAAACACACAAACACAAATTCCTTTTCCATATAAAAAGGCTTACAATGTCTCACTGTGAATTGATTATAACGATTCTAAAGACAAGTTTCCATTGTTATTAGTTCTTACCTTCACCAAGTCATTAACAGTGAGAAAAGACAATTTCAACAAGGTCTGCTTCAAGCCTGTCAAGTGATTATCCTGAAATAAGAGCAGATTTTAGATTTGTTATCATGCCAATACAGTTACATGTTACTTTAATACTAAACACTAAAAACACTGAAAATTTCAGGGAATTCAGGGATAAAAGCTCATCTCAACTTATGTAATGTTGGCCTTTTATTTCTATATCAATATAGCTAATATTATCATAACCTCCAAAAGACAAACTATCTTTGAGTGGGGGAAAAAATATAAAAATAAATTAGAAACATTACATTAAGGGTGACCACTCTATAATGCTATCATGCTTTTAAAAATCTTACCGACTAGGGAACACCTCTTACCAAATCCAGGTCTTCCTTCCTGACAACTTCAACAGATGCCAAGAGACCAGCAAACTTTTTGGTCAAGAAAGTTGTAACATCTTGGATAACTTCCTTTTTGGTCATTACAAAGAAGTATGGTCGGTATGGAAGGGAAACCTAAAAGAAAAAAATTATTGTATCTTCAATTAGTTCGTTGAATGGTGAATTGAATTTAATTTCTAAGCATCAAAAACAAACTTTATAAGTACATGCAAACTAAAAAAAATAATAATAATAGCTATAAACAAAGAAGAGTATAATAATGATTACACAAACATAGTTTTATTCTACATTTCCAAACTACTTCATGAAAAGACTGTTCTAACATCTAATTTCATAAGACAACATTGAACCTATACGTCTATAGACTAAAAATATATCACATATACAAATAAAAAAATATGATTAGAAATAATAACAATAATCTAATTTAATCTAATCTAATACTGTTTTACAGCCGATTCTTTACTATCTACCCACCTTAAATCTGGACCCATCTTCTTGTATGAAGTAGTAATCAACAGCACTCATGAGCCTCTTATCCTCGTCCAGAATTTCCGTCTATCAGGAACACAGTCAATTAACATTGTACTCTATGCATCATATATTGTGAGCTTAATATCTCTTTCTTGATTACATAAATGTTATAATTTTGATTTTTTTTCATGTGGAATAATGATAAAATAATAATTAGCAAAACTTTAGAGCAAAAAGAAGCAAGATTGAGCCACTTACAGGGTGCATGTTGAGGAGCCATCCCACACGCTCCTGTGGATCCTTGTAGCGGTTGAAGCCATACTTGGAATCAACATTATCATTCTCTATGCTTTGTTGAAGCCGCCTGTCTGAACCATCATCTAGGGCACTGAAACAATATAAAATTATAATAAATTTGGGTAAGTCTTACTAATACATAGACACACTCACCACTGGACTACCTGCCAATCGACACAGTCTCAGCTGTCAGTATTTGGAAAAGGCAATGAATCATGTATCTTCTGGGTAGATGGACACAGTACCACAATCAGTTTTAACTCAATATTATAAGATTTCCATCATAGATCACAATGTCTCAAATGGATTTGGATAGAACACAACCAAAATGATTTTTGAAAGCCACTATCAGTTAATTAGTAAGATCTGCCAACATTTGTCCAAACTCCTGAAATAATTTGGTGCCTGACCTATCAAATGACCTGTGGAAGACCTGTACAAAAGTAAACATACAAGACATATGACACTTTTATAAAAGATTCCAGGAGACATAGGAAAGTAATACACAGAGCAAGTCTTTAGCTTAACCCATTCCCGCCGGGCTGTTTCGTCTTTTATGGCTTCAATGCCGGGGCTCTCGAACGCATAGGCCTAAATCAATTATATCATCGACAGCGTATGACGGCACCCGCGCTATCATATTACATAATCGCTGTCTGTGGCCGGCGCCCGGCGGTATTGGGTTAAGATATGGCATCTGTAGAAAATATCAATCCCTACTACAGTGGTTCTTCAAGAGTACATGTCTTGTCATGTCGTTATTCTGGACATGAACCTACATAGAATGCATTATGGTATCATAACTAAATCTAAATAAAAATACATACACACAAAGGCATTTGTTATCAGTGATATGTAATATGTACTGATTCCATCCAGGGTGCAACTCTTCTTTTTCATATTCAAGTTGCTATGGCTGTTTCAAATTACCCTTCATAAAATTATAACTTATATTTTTGATACCACTGAGGTCATACAGATGAAAAGAGTTATGGAATGCAGTCTCTTTCTATTTCTTCTAGTTACTTACAGAGTGAAGTCATGAATTGATTATTTTGATAAGTGGTAAGGAAAGGAATAACAATTGTGCATGATAAGATGCATGATACAATTGACATAGTAATTGTTTAGAACAGGACCCCACTAAGAGGAAA
>NW_028234413.1:32381390-32388890 GCF_977035675.1 Penaeus japonicus | reverse complement strand
CTATCTACCTATCTACCTATCTACCTATCTACCTATCTACCTATCTACCCATCTACCTATCTACCTATCTACCTATCTACCCATCTACCCCTCTACCCATCTACCCATCTACCTATCTACCTATCTACCTATCTACCTATCTACCTATCTACCTTTGTACCTATCTACCTATCTACCTATCTCAACCTATCTATCTATCTATCTATCTCTATATACCTATCTACCTATCTACCTATCTATCTATCTATCTATCTCTATATACCTATCTACCTATCTATCTATCTATCTCTATATACCTATCTGCCTATCTATCTGTCTACCTCTATATACCTATCTACCTATCTATCTATCTATCTATCTCTATATACCTATCTACCTATCTACCTATCTACCTATATACCTATCTACCTATCTACCTATCTACCTATCTACCTATCTACCTATATACCTATCTACCTATCTACCTATCTACCTATCTACCCATCTACCCATCTACCCATCTACCCATCTACCCATCTACCCATCTACCTATCTACCTATCTACCTATCTACCTATCTACCCATCTACCCATCTACCCATCTCCCTATCTACCTATCTACCTATCTACCCATCTACCCATCTACCCATCTACCCATCTACCTATCTACCTATCTACCTATCTACCTATCTACCTATCTACCTATCTACCTATCTACCTATCTACCTATCTACCTATCTACCTATCTACCTATCTACCTATCTACCTATCTACCTATCTACCTATCTACCTATCTACCTATCTACCTATCTACCTATCTACCTATCTACCTATCTACCTATCTACCTATCTACCTATCTACCTATCTACCTATCTACCTATCTACCTATCTACCTATCTACCTATCTACCTATCTACCTATCTACCTATCTACCTATCTACCTATCTACCTATCTACCTATCTACCTATCTACCTATCTACCTATCTACCTATCTACCTATCTACCTATCTACCTATCTACCTATCTACCTATCTACCTATCTACCTATCTACCTATCTACCTATCTACCTATCTACCTATCTACCTATCTACCTATCTACCTATCTACCTATCTACCTATCTACCTATCTACCTATCTACCTATCTACCTATCTACCTATCTACCTATCTACCTATCTACCTATCTCAACCTATCTATCTATCTATCTATCTACCTATATACCTATCTACCTATCTACCTATCTACCTATCTACCTATCTGCCTATCTATCTGTCTACCTCTATATACCTATCTACCTATCTACCTATCTATCTATCTATCTGTCTATCTATATACCTATCTACCTATCTATCTATCTACCTATCTACCTACCTACCTACCTACCTATCTATCTATCTACCTATCTACCTACCTACCTACCTACCTATCTATCTATCTACCTATCTACCTATCTATCTATCTACCTATCTACCTATCTACCTATCTACCTATCTACCTATCTACCTATCTACCTATCTACCTATCTATCTATCTATCTATCTACCTACCTACCTATCTACCTACCTACCTATCTACCTATCTACCTATCTACCTATCTACCTATCTACCTATCTACCTATCTACCTGTCCACCTATCTACCTGTCTACCTGTCTACCTATCTACCTGTCTATCTATCTACCTATCTACCTGTCTACCTGTCTACCTATCTACCTATCTACCTGTCTACCTGTCTACCTATCTACATATCTACCTGTCTACCAATCTATCTCTCTACCTGTCTACCTGTCTACCAATCTGTCTCTCTACCTGTCTACCTGTCTACCAATCTGTCTCTCTACCTGTCTACCTGTCTTCCTATCTATCTATCTACCTCTCTACCTGTCTACCAATCTGTCTCTCTACCTGTCTCCCTATCTACCTGTCTACCTGTCTCCCTATCTACCTGTCTACCTATCTACCTGTCTACCTGTCTACCTATCTACCTGTCTACCTATCTACCTATCTATCTATCTACCTATCTACCTATCTACCTACCTACCTATCTATCTATCTACCTATCTACCTACCTACCTACCTACCTATCTATCTATCTACCTATCTACCTATCTACCTAGCTACCTATCTATCTATCTACCTATTTACCTATCTACCTACCTATTTACTTATCTACCTACCTATCTCCTTATCTACCTATTTACCTATCTACCTACCTATTTACCTATCTACCTACCTATCTCCTTATCTACCTACCTATCTCTCTATCTATCTATCTACTTACCTACTATCTACTATCTACCTATCTACCTACCTACCTATCTACTATCTCCCTATCTACCTATCTACCTATCTATCTATCAACCTATCTACCTATCTACCTATCTACCCACCTACCCATCTACCTATCTACCTATCTACCTATCTACCCATCTACCCATCTACCTATCTACCTATTTATCTATCTACCTATCTACCTATCTACCTATCTACCTACCAAACTATCCACTGACTACTTACCTACCTACTTACCTATCTACCTACCTACCTATGTACCCATCTACCTATCAACGTACTTACCTACCTACCAACCTATCCACTTATCTACCTATCTACCTACTTACCTATGTACCTATCTACCTATTTACCTACTTACCTATCTACTTATCTACCTACCTGCCTACCTACCTACCTACCTACCTGCTTATCTTCCTACCTACCTATCTACCTATCTACTTATCTACCTATCTACTTATCTACCTATCTACCTATCTACCAATCTACCTATCTACCTATCTACCTATCTACCTATCTACCTATCTACCTATCTACCTATCTACCTATCTACCTATCTACCTATCTACCTATCTACCTATCTACCTATCTACCTATCTACCTATCTACCTATCTACCTATCTACCTATCTACCTATCTACCTATCTACCTATCTACCTATCTACCTATCTACCTATCTACCTANCTACCTATCTACCTCTCTACCTATCTACCTATTTATCATCTATCTATCTACCTATCCACCTATCTACCTATCTACCTATCTCTCTATCTACCCATCTACCCATCTATCTATCTATCTATCTACCTATCTACCTATCTACCTATCTATCTATCTCTATCTATCTATCTACCAATCAACCTACCTACTTACCTACCTATCTATCTACCTACCTACATCAACCTACCTACCTACCTATCTATCTTTCTACCTATCTACCTATCTACCTATCTACCTATCTACCTATCTACCTATCTACCTATCTACCTATCTACCTATCTACCTATCTACCTATCTACCTATCTACCCATCTACCTATCTATATATCTATCTATCTATCCATCTACCCATCTACCCATCTACCCATCTACCTATCTACCTATCTACCTATCTACCTATATACCTATCTACCTATCTACCTATCTACCTATCTACCCATCTACCCATCTACCCATCTACCCATCTACCCATCTACCCATCTACCTATCTACCTATCTACCTATCTACCTATCTACCTATCTACCTATCTACCTATACACAGTGCATACAAATGAGACATTTCGCGTTTCATCTAAATGTCTTCTCCTTATTGCCTTATAAGGTGATGTATTCCGGGGTCCTATACATCTGCGCGAAGGTAGTGAATTTTGTTAAACGTAAACGGCGATACGTATACCGAATACATCGGAACCATGGGATTCCGCGGAATAATATGGTCGTAGAAGTGTAATTCGAAATTTGATTGCAATTTGCAATAGATACAGTCCAAAAATTAATTAAATGAATTGAAAAGTAGAACTAATAAAAATTAATAAACGAAGTTCATATATATATGTATATATATATATATATATATATATATATATATATATATATATATATAAATATATATGTATATATATATATATATTCATCGTCGTCATTCCACTGCAGGACGTATATGTATGTCCAGCCCACTGCCACTTTTTCTTATTAATGCTCTTGAGTATATCCTCTACTTTTATTTGTTGTCTGATCCATGTGGTTCTTTTCTTGTCCCTTAAGCCAACTCCTAGCATAAGCCTTTCCATTCCTCTTTGAGCATTTACTAATTTCCTCTCGAGTGCCTTGGTCGTAGTCCATGTTTATGACCCATATGTCATGACAGGGAGGACACATTGGTCAAAAATCTTTCTCTTTAGACATGGTGGCAGACGACCTCGTAATTGTGGTTATTTTATGTACGGAGGCACTCCAACCTAGCCTGATGTGTTTCTTCCTCCCCCCCCCCCCCTTTCCCCTTTTATCTCGGCTTCGCAGGAATTACTGTCTGGAAGAGTTGCCCTACGGTATACATACTCGTTCACTGCTCTAGTTCCTCACCCTGTATTTGTATTTTGCTTAATTGGGGTTCGACTGTTGAACATGACTTAGTCTTCTTCCTGTTTTCATTTAAGGCCAATCTTCGGACTTCCCTATTTAAATCGCTCAAAGTAATTTCATCTACTGACTCGCCGAAAAAGAACAATGCCATCTGGCAAACATCTTACGATTGCTTAAGTGCTCATATCCCTATTTTAATCCCTTCTCTCCTTCCAATCTAACTTCTTGAACTACTTCCCACAAGCCAAGCTGTAACAGCATTCGGTTGAGATGGTGTCGCCCGTCGCCGCCAACACCCATTATTTATTTGGTATTTTATTGGTTTCTGCGTGGATTTTGATGGTCGCTGTACCATCTCTCTCTACATATATATCCTCTAATAATCTGCAGTATATTTCCTCTACTCCTTGTTTACGAATTGCATCTAGTACTGCAGATATCTGTACCGAATCGAATGCCTTTTCATAATCTACGAATAGGGGCTTCCTATATTCATTTGTTCTCTCTTTTATTTGGGCTAGTGTGTGGATATGGTCTGTATGCCTGTTCCCTGGGTTGTTTTGAATCTAATGTATTGGTGATACGGGCTATGATGATTTTTGTGAACAGTTTATAGATTTCTGAAAGGAGGCTTATAGGTCGCTATTTTTTCAAGTCTTTTGTGTCCCCTTTTTTGTGTATTAAAATAATTATTGTGCTTTTCCAGGATTTCGGAGTTTTACCGACCCTTAGACATCTGTTAAAAAGATTGGCCAGTTTTACTGCCGCAATCTCTCCTGCATCTTGAATAAGATCTACACTAATGCCGTCTTCTGATGTTTTTCCTCTTTCCATGCCTTTTAATGCCCTATATACTATCTCTACCGTAATGTTTGGAGCATCTCCATTTGTTGTGTTTGTCTCCGTACATGGTTGATCGTTTGAGTAATATAAGTCGCGATAGAAGTCTTCTGTTACTTTGATAATTTCATTTTTATTGTATGTCACCTCTCCATTGGGTTTCTTTACTGAATACATTTGGCTTTTCCCTATTCCGAGCCTCCTCTTTGTTGCCTTAAGGCTGGTACCGGCAAGTAGAGCTTCATTTATTTTTCGTATGTTAAATTTGCGTACATCCTCTTTCTTCTTCTTATTTATCGTCTTAGTCAGTTCTGCTGATTCTATCTTGTCTCTGATGAGGTGATGTTTTTTTTCATGTCCCTACGCTGTTTCGTAAGTGTATTTTTGTCACTACCGAAAGCTTACTGAACTTTTCTTTTTCGTCTTTACCCCCTATTTCAAGTGCAGCTTCCTTTAATATCTCACTGAATTGGTCGTTCATTTGGTCTATGTCAAGATCTTCTTCGAGAGCTGAGGATTTGTTTCGGATTTTAATACTGAATTCCGTCGCCCTATTCTTAATGTTGATTAGATTAACGAGCGGCTTCTGTATGAGCTAATTTCGTTCCCTTCTTAGCTGTAATTATACTCTACATCTGACCAGTCTCAGTCTATGGTCGCTACCGACATTTACTTTATTGATAACGGTTACGTCTTGTACAATGTCGCGCCTATTGGTGATTATGAAGTCAATTTCATTTTTAATGCCGGATGGTGATTTCAATGTCCATTTCCTCCCGGGTCTGTTTTCGAAGAATGTATTCATAATTTTAAGGGATCGAGCTTCAGCGAATTCTATCAGCCTTTACCCTCTCTCATTTCTGGTGCCTATTCCATGTTTCCCAACCGAGGTTTCTCCATCTTCCCTTATTCCTATCTTGGCATTAAAATCTCCTATAATCACGGTAAAATGTTTTTTTTGCTTTATCGGTAGCTACTTGCACATCTTCATAGAAGCTCTCTCGACTCTATTTCCTCATCACTATGACTGGCAATAGGAACGCATACTTGGATAATTTTCAGGTTATATCTGTTGTTTAGTTTCAGTATTACAGAAACTACTCTTTCGCTCACACTGTAGAATTCCCTAATATTCTTTTCTAGGCGCTTGTGAACTAAGAAACCTACTCCTAATTCTTGTTTGTTATCCAGGGGTTTATATACATAAACACACACACACATATATGTAAATATATATATATATATATACATATATATATATATATATATATATATATATATATATATATATAGATATATATATTCAATATATATGTATATGTGTGTGTGTTAGTGTGTGATGTGTATTAGTGTGTGTGTGTGTAATCAATATATATAATGTCACAAATATCACAATTATATATGACTAATTATTTAAATTATACATAATCTGTATTATTTAAATTAATTAACAACATATGTATGTGTCTGTGTATTGTCTATCATGTAAAAATCATATCACACACCCACACACACCCATATATATATATACAAAAACAAAAAAAATTTAAAAAAAACTCTAACAACACAACAAAAAACACATCCCTCTCACATACTATAAAAAATCAACAAAAAACCACCCACACTCACACGCCCCACACAACCCCTCCCCCCCCATCCTCCCCCACCCCCCCCCCACATATAAAATATATCAAATTAAATTTATACATATATCTAACTAACTATCCAACTATCCAACACATACAACACACACCCACACCCCGCCCCCCCACCCCACCCACACAAATAAAAATAAAGATAAACACTCCTAACATCATATACACCCCAACCCCACCACACACACCCCACACACATATATAAATATATATATATATATAATAACATATATATATTATATACTAAATAAATTATAATATATATATATTCTGCGTGAATATTATATATATATATATATTCTCTATATATAAATATATATAGATAGAGAGAGAGAGAGAGAGAGAGAGAGAGAGAGAGAGAGAAATAGGTAAATAGATAGATAGATAGACACCTGATATGACCTTAATGTTGGTGCACTTTCAGAAGATTTTCTTTACTACAAATACATACTTTTAATATTTGACATGTTGTGTGTTTCCATCCTGATGCTTGGGGAATCCGCAAGTTTCCATGATAATATGCCACAGGAAATCATCAGGCTTACTCCGGCCACTGAGATGTGAACTGTAGTGTAAACTGCTTCTTTTTGTTGATAATATGCCCTCCCCCCCCACACGCACATGTCCTTCAGTGTATATATGTATACACAC
>NW_028234413.1:32371390-32373890 GCF_977035675.1 Penaeus japonicus | reverse complement strand
GTTTAATTCCTGGATATTTTAGATCTAGCCTTAACCTGAAGTCAAAATCCGCGGGAAATGATACGTAAATCTGACCTGTATTTGGTCGGGTATAAAGAAGCCGACATAAACTTTACTTTGTCCACGTTCATCTTCCAGTTCCCGATCACGAAGAATTTCCTTTGGCTCGACATTTTAAAAAGATTTTTATTTCTCTTCTTTCTAGCACACTTCAGTCTCGCTATCCCCAGTCTTCAGGACCGCTAAGTGACCACTGATAATCGTTGGAGCATATCACTAGTGTATATATACACAGTTACACCGGAAGTATCAACTCACGTTCGGTGCCGTAAAGACGTCACAACCCGTTCCCATCTTTAAAAAGATGCACGTTTCATGTATATATAACAACATTATGCTGCATAAACATGTTTTCCCCCTATCCTTCCAGTATTTTCTTTATCGTTTTACGAACATTTTAATTTTATCATCACTTCCAGACGCGGCCGAGAGAAACCCGAAACTTTACTATCACGCCCAAGACACAGTTCCCACGCGATCACGTGGCCAACGGGTGACGAGCTTACACACTTAATCAGGACAAAATGCCTGGCCAAGGACAGGATCCGGATGAAGGGGAGGAGACAGGCTACGGGAAGCTGACAAATGACTTTTTTCCCATTCCCGTTTTACTTTTCTATTTTACGAATGATATATATAACGGGAAATATCTCTACGATCCATTTATCGCAGGCAAACTGTTCAAGAAATTAACACCAAAGTTTAATTCCTGGATATTTTAGATCTAGCCTTAACCTGAAGTCAAAATCCGCGGGAAATGATACGTAAATCTGACCTGTATTTGGCGGGTATAAAGAAGCCGACATAAACTTTACTTTGTCCACATTTCTCTTTCAATTCCCAACCACGAAGAATTTCCTTGGCTCGCGCGCCGAGGCTTTCATTCACTTCAGAGGGATTTCGAAGACGAAGCTCCGCCCGGGCTGTATGCACAAAGGCCTCTGTCAGGCATGAGGGCTGACTCACCTGATCATCGTCAGTGACTGCTTATCGAGGCATAGTCGTCTCACCAGGCCGGCGGCAGTCGTCTGTGGGCCCTGTCTGAGGAAGCGAGCATGCTTGCAATCCTGCAGATGGTGCAGTAGGGTGCCATCCGGCGCGCAACGACAATCGCAACAGCGGTCAGCATAGCGTTAGGATCTGGAAGCGCTGGAGGCTTAGCCCAGGCCAAAAGGGTTTAGATTTTCCTCCGTAAATTCCACATTTTTCAAGTTATTCCACAGATGTGGTGTTGTGATTTACCAAAAGCCTCCGATCAGGCTGGCTTTCCCTTTTTCTAAGAAAGACTAGGACATTCTAGCTCCCAACCGTGATGGCGTCACTATGCGTGCGTGTCATTGCATTTACTTATTTCTCTTGGATATGATGTGTCTCTTTTCGCTCGACAACTTCCGCTTTTGCATTAGGTGACTCGCCGGCGACTGAACTGACCTATAAAGGAAATGAAACGTTCGTGCACCGGCGTGACCTTATCTCCTTCCTCTCTGTGGCTACGTCGGCTGAGAAGGGAATTATCGGTACGTTTCGTTTTTTTACGGAAAGAAGGAAATCTGGGAGGCTTCATCTATTTAGTCCTTTACCTTCTTTGTAAAATCTTTATATCCGCGAATTAGAGAGAAAAAGAAAAGGAAAGAAAGAAACCGAATCAAGCTCTTCAGTATCCCAGGAAATACTACAGACAAATGTTGAAAACTTAATTAGGAATATTCGGAGAAGAGGAGAGGAATCATAAGCGATAGTGACGAATATATATATATATATATATATATATATATATATATATATATATATATATATATATATAAAGGCGATTGTCCTTCTCTCATTAAGAAGTAAAACAAAATATTTCCATCAAGGAAGTCCTACCTGAGCGCAACTGGGTGTTTATTGATTTATTGTGAAATAGTAATATCATAGTATAGATAAACGATCAAGGTCTTGAGAAGGCATAGAATGACGTAGAATGTTTTCTTCGTTTTCGTCTTGTGCTTCCTGTCTAGCTCGATGTAAATGACCCGAGCAACCATAATACATCTTGAATTTTTTTTTTTCATTGATACAAAATGATCGAGTTTACGAATCACATATCATATATCTTAAGTATTCTCTATCAAAATCGATTAAGTTACCAAATTTTAGAAAATGGAGTCTTTAGGTTGCGTTTACTGATCGTGAGAGTGATAGAAGGTTACCAAGGACTGCGAGGGACTTCTGGCAGCTCTGTCATTAGGACGTTTACTAAACTTATTTCATATATTAGTATATATATATATATATATATATATATATATATATATATATATATATATATATACATACATATATAATTAAATAGATATATGAGATATATATATATAAAATATATATATTATATATGTATATATGATCGTGTGGTGTTGTGTGTGTGTGTATATACACACACATATACACACACACACAA
>NW_028234413.1:32331390-32348890 GCF_977035675.1 Penaeus japonicus | reverse complement strand
GAGAAAGAAAATACATTTCCGTTTTACTTCTTTGGTATTGCAACTCTGAATGCTAAAATGTATCTATGACACGAACAGACTATATAGACAGTATTCTATTAATCCAAATGCTTGTCAAAAATCTAGCCTAGCAGAGGGAAGCGCAAGTGGCTATCAGTACATTTTTCTCTTTCTCTCCATGGACTGTTTGTCCTGCCCAACACGAGGCCAAGTCTGGGCTTGGCTCTTTACCCGTCCTGCTTTCACTGCTCATTCTCCTATTGACCAGCAATAAGTTGTACCCGCTGCGCTTATCATCCTAACGGGGGTCTGAATTAATTAATTAAAAAAAAGACTAATTGACTGTTGCTAACTAGAAGGAAGGCAGGATCTCTGAATGAAGCAACTTACACTATTTAGAAAGAAGAAAGGGAAAATACTATGAATTCTAACGGGACGACAGCCTGTTTGGGTAATGAAGCTGAGTATTGCTGTGATTGCCAGCTACTGCATGTTAAAACAGTGGATTCTTATAATGTAATACTGGAATACTGTATCTACCTCTACGACAATGCCAAGTGAATGTAGCTTTAACTTACAGTGAACTGCAGTTTGGCGTTACTTGATACGTTGATAAGGCTTCGTCAATGGATAATTTAGCTCATGAAACTATTAAACTTAAATAGTCAAAAACATTGACCAGAAAAAAAGCATTAGTTAAATTCAACAATGTCATATATACATATTTCTTAGTGCGGCATAAAACAAGACTACAAATATAAATTTCTATGATTCTCCGCCTCCTTAACGAACCACAAGACCGAACTAAAGAAAAAAAAAAAAGATAAAAAAAAGATAACAGCTAATGCCAAGTGATCCACGTCAAGGCCCGACCAGACCAGAGGACCCCAAAGGATTCAGCAGGACATGAAGGCAGTCCAGCCCATCTCTTGGGAATCTCCTCGCAGCTGGTAGCATCCTCTCGACTGCATCACGCGGGGAAGCCTCTCCTGAGAGAAGCACTGGCCAGCTGGGAAGTGCTTCGTATGAACCGGACTCGGTAGAGGGAGGTGGGGAGGTAAGATGAGCGGGGGCGGGGGGAAGGGGGGGAGGGAAGTAGTAGTCAGGGGCGTCATTCTCTTCGGCGGGTATGTACAAGGTGCGAGATCAGCTCTTCGGTTTCGTCTTGAGAATCGCGAGAGCTGATGCTGTGGTATAATAACTGAAAGGAAAAAGTCTTGGCCGCTGAATCTCGTACTAACCACGAGAAACTAGACTAAACTTGGGTGAACAACAAGCTGTGAGCACCATTCTGGCTTGTGAAGTACACACACACGCACACTAATTAGCTCGTCTGCGGTTTAGCGTCCGTGACCTGCAAAAAGATGGGAAAACATTTTATTAATAAAGCGGAAGAATATGTTGGTTTATGTTCATTATCACGCATATATATATTTTTTCCGATATGACTATAAAACTAACTAGTGATGCCTAGACTAGATTAGATTAAACTAACCCTACAGACTAGATTCTACTTAGTATCACGGTGCGGGAGGTGTCCTCTAGAGATCTAACGTGTTCTGTGCCCAATATTTGATAAGGATCATACCTCCATGATAAGAGTCTTGCTCTTCTTTGCAGAGAATTATGAGCATCAGGTAATACTTTCTCCGGATCGTTCACTTTTAATATATATACTATTCATTGCGTAATGCAAGCAAAATTGTATCTGTGACTGCAACACTATATAACAAAACATATATCAACAACAAAATCATCAGTATTTGTAAATTAAAGTCTTCTTCGATTTGACTGAGAGATACTCTTGGCAAGCGCATCGAATTGCATTTTGAAGACTAGATAAGGATGGGTGAGGGACTGGAGGTGGATTTAGGATGAGAGTGGATAGGAGTGGCGTGGAGGGACGGGTGTGGGAAAGGAGCAAGGGATGTCTGGGAAAGGGTGGTGGTTGATGTCCCCTTTGGTTGGCCTTTCGGTTGGCTCTCTTCGGCAAGCGTCAAGTGCGTCCCACGGTCGGTTGTCTCTGGCTCTTGGAATGATGCAATTGTCGCTGCTGTTGTCAGGTACTGTACAGTGTTTGCAAGCTGAGCTGAAGTGTTAGGCAGTCGGCGGGGCAAGGTTTTCTCCGTTGCTCTGCGGCTGTTAATAAAGTCTTTCATGAGACCTGAAAATACGTGCTCAGTGTTGCGCCCCGGAACCTGTGACTTAGCGAGGGTGAATGTTGGTATAAAGCTATTATTGAGGGATTCTACAGGGGAGACTCGTATGGGTGTTGGTGTGTGACGCTTGATACTCTGCGTCTGGCGTATGTGCCCGGGTCCGTGGTGGTCTAGGAGGTCAAGGGAGTGTGTGGCTGAGAAGGATGAATTATGTACAGGGGACTTTGATAAGGTTTCGGTCTCCGTGAGGTGGAAGCGAGTTGTGGGGGTCAAGGAGACCACGGCAGGCGTGCGATTGGGGGGTCTCGGGGTCAGGAAATTGTTGACGCTGAGGTTACTGATCTTCCACCCGCTCTGGCCAAGGAAATTTGTCAAGGAGTCATCTGGCTTTGCTTGGAAATTGGCATAATTGCCCACGTAACTACTAGCTGGGAAGCTTTGTTTATGTGTTTCGAGCGGGAGGTTCACGCCAAAACTATTAAACAAGTTGTTATTTCTAGGATCTCTATTATCTAAAGAAAGCTCAGCACTATCACCATCACCACTAATGCCAAGGCTAATGTTCCCGTCACCGTCCTTATCATCACCACCGTCACCGTTTATGAACTCAGAGAGAGAGATTCCAGGAGAGGCAACATGGTCTGTGATGTCATCAAAATTGGTGATGAAAATGATATCCTCCTCCTCTGACGAAGTGAGATTATTGCACAGCGGGCCAGGAGAGATAGCACAGGGCTGGAAGGCAGGGGGGGGATTCAGGACAGTGGTAGACGGGAAGAGGGAAGACGAAGGATTGTTGGAGCTGACAGAGGAGGGGAAAGCCGTAGGAGTGAAGGGCCCAACTGCTGACGAAGGGTATTGGGGATTGAGTCCCGAGTTACCATGATGCACCACAGAGGGAGTTGGTCGTCCTGGGGGATATGCATTGTTAAGATAGTGACCGGAATGTGGCAAAGTTGAGTAAGATGATTGTGGTGGGTTTGTTGTTGAATGTGGACGCGTTGTTGTATAAAAAGGCCTCGTTGGCCGTGTTGTCGTATAAAATGGTCTCGGACGTGTTGTCGTGTAAGAGGGTCTTGTTGGACGTGTTGTAGTATAAACAGGTCTTGGACGTGTTGTTGTGTAAACAGGTCTGGGACGTGTTGTTGTATAAACAGGTCTGGGACGTGTTGTTGTGTAAACAGGTCTGGGACGTGTTGTTGTATAAACAGGTCTGGGACGTGTTGTTGTATAAACAGGTCTTGGACGTGTTGTAGTATAGAAGGGTCTCGTTGGACGAACGGTGGTGTAAGAGGGTCTTACTGGGCGTGGCGTAGTATACGAAGGTCGTGTAGTAGAATGATATGAATGGGTAGTAGAGTGATGGGGTGAGGCAGGCGGAGTTAGAGTAGAGTCAAATGGTCTTATTGTAGAATAGGAGTCAGTCGAGTCCGTTGCAGAATGGGAAGAAAGCCAACCATCAGGAGAGGAGGTGGGGACATACGCACCGCTGCCCCCTGGCCGGCTATAGCCTCGATGTGGCCGGGGGGCGCCGTAGACCTTGGACGGGGGGCGGGGGATAACTAGTCTCATGGGCGCTACGGGCACCAGGACGGGCACAGGGATGGGCAGCCTCTGCTCGTGGCCGCTGCTGCCGCCAGGATGGGAATGCACACCTTTTGGGGGAACGCCGTAGCTGGATGAAGGGGCAACTGGAGCTACGGGGGCGCCGTAGGTGGGAGCCGGTGCTGGGACGGGAACTGGGGCCGAAGGGACAGCAGGGACGCCGTAGGTGGGAGCGGGAGCTGGGACGGGGACTGCGGGGGCACCGTAAGTAGGGGCGGGGACGTTGATGATGTCCTCAGGCTTGGGGTAACCGAAGTGGTCGGCGACGGGAGCTTCGTAGGACTGGACGGGAGCCTCGTAGGACTGGATGGGAGCCTCGTAGGAGTGGACGGGAGCCTTAGGAGCCTTGATAGCCTTGGGAGCCTTGGGAGCCTTGGGGGCGTGGTAGGTGGGAAGGGGAGGGCCGTAGTTGGCTGGTGGTGGTCCGTACACGGGGACTGGGGAGAGAAAGAATAGATTTCCTTAGTATTAAACTCTGAAATGGCTCTAAAATAAAAGAGAGTTCGACAAAGGGTCCGCAACGAGACAGAAGGCAGGGCAACAACTCACCTGGGGCGGGGTAGCCTCCCTTGTTGCCCTTGGGCTTCTTCAGGCCGGATCCGAAGTCGAGGAGAGACTGGCCCTTGGAAATCAGTTCATAGCCCTTGGAGCGGAGGAGGTCTCCCTTCCAGGCAAGGATGGATCCCTTGACAGCATCGAATCCGCTCACGATCTTGTCCTTCAGGCTCTTAAGGGCGTCAGCCTTAGCCTTGAACAGGTATCCCAAGTTGAAGCCTCCCTTGCCACCCTGGAATTGTTGAAGCAAGTGTAAGCGTGAGGATTTTGCTAAAGGAGGCCGTATCGTAAAGTATTAGAGCATTTTTTCAATCAGATCTTAAGGTCAGTCAGACAGGAGAGTGTTGTAATTACCAGTCCTTTGCCACCCTTTCCTCCCTTGCCACCTCCTTTGCCGTATGATGGAGGGGGGCCATACACTGGGGGTGGGGGTCCGTATGTTGCGGGTGGGGGTCCGTAGCTGGGGGCGGGAGCTGGTGGAGGTCCGTAGGCAGGGGCAGGGGCGGGTGGGGGTCCGTAGGAAGGCAATGGGGCTGCGGGGACGGGGGGAGGACCGTAACTCACAGGAGGAGCCGGAGCAGGGTAGTCGGCCACGGCCAGACCAGAGAGAGCCATTAGTAATACGAGTGAGACCTGTTGAAGAGAAGAAGGAGAAGTCAGCAGCTGCACCAAAGACACAAGTCACGTTAACATTCATTAATGATAACTATAAACCGTGGGAAATCATGTTAATGATTTATCTCTTTACTAGGCAGGAACATCTTGAACAGTAGAACAAAAAGAGAATTAATAAAACAAAAAGGTAAAAGCTTACAGGGAGATCACTGAATACCTACTACGCCAAAGTGGCAGCTCACACCCACAAAGATGGACGTAAGATCAGTGCAGCGCAGCCCCTACGCCCCATACCCCAACCCACACCCGCTCACAACCTCTCTCTTAGCCCACAGGCGCTCCAACTAACTACGCGGCTCTCGACGTCTCTAACTCATCTCGTATGCAGCTTTACGCACACGTCCACTTTCTATTCTGCTATGGAATGTGCCTTTTTTTTTTCTTCTACCTCTCCTCTCGGTTTTACGCAACAGGGTGTCCTACTATGTTGCTCGGTGGGATGAGAGGTTTTGTGAAGAGGACGAAGAAGAAAAAAAAGAGTCTTGTTTTTGTCTTTTTGATCCTTTCGTTTTTTTGTTTTTTTTTTTGTATAATGTTTGGGGACTACAGATGAGGTGAAACGCCAATTTCACGATAAAGAGTCATTAGAGAGGTGATCCGCGTTATCTGAATGACAATGATAGATAATGCGCAATTAATGGGTTCTATCGAAGGACCTCTTCTCGCGGAGCTTTTTTTTCCGATGCTTATCGGCTTCATCATCAACGAGAGAGAAAATGAGAGGGACGTCCTCGATTTGGTCTTCAATAAAAATAGACCTGTTCGGTAAGGGAGAGAGAGAGAGAGAGAGAGAGAGAGAGAGAGAGAGAGAGAGAGAGAGAGAGAGAGAGAGAGAGAGAGAGAGAGAGAGAGAGAGAGAGAGAGAGAGAGGGTTTTATAACAATCACACAGTCATTTAAGAAAAAAACTCAATTCACAAGACCCTTTTAGATACGGCTATAAACTAATCTACAACAAAACTCTAAAAAAAACAAGTGAGGGGAGTAAAGCGCGCTCAAGTTGCAATTCCCCTTAAAAAGCTACGACAGTTCAAGTCGCCACAACTATGTAAAACCGTAAAATAGAGAGTTCGAGTAATAGTCTGCGGTACGTTCTTCCGCGACCCGAGAACGACTTCTAAAGATGCCACTCAACCTTTGGCTTTGGGTCGTTTTATGGGAAGGGTAGGGGAGGGGAGGGGAGAGGAGGGGGTGAGGGAGACTGAAGGCCTGTTGAATTCGGATTCGAATTCGAGAGGAATTGGATTCTACGGGATTCGAGGGCCTATTTGATCGATCTTATTTTCTCTTTTCCTTCTTCGTTGATCTACGTACCTCTTCATTATTATCATTTTCTCTTACTTTACATCCTCACCTTATCGCGCCCAAACAATAGTAAATATTGACGTGTTGTTGTATCAATTCTTGCGTCTCCCTACACTCTGACACGCAACCCTTCACCCTCACAGACCACCCTACGCCCGTACACGCTCCCACTCACCCAATTATGACCTTCATCTCACCCTAAGGCGCAATTTCCATTCACGTTAGAAGAGGAACTCTGGAAGGTCGATAAGAGAAGATAAAGAGAGCCAAGGGAGAGAAGAAGCGAGAGTCAAGGAGATGAGAAAATACCCCCAATGGGCGTGGGCGGGGATGAGTGTGAGCAACGGGTGGGCGTGGTTTAGAGAAAGTAGATATTGAAGAATTTCTGGCACGTGGGCGGTGTAGTGGCGTAGGTTGCGTAGGGCCGAATGATTCAGCATTATCATTGTTTTCATCTTTTTTTTTCGCTTAATTGACTTCGTTATTTCGATTTGTGAATGAACTTAAGAATAGACACACTGACGATAGAGGGAGAAGGAGATTCAGAGTGAGAGTGAGAAGGAGAAGGAGAGGGAAAGGGAGAGGGAGAGGGAGAGGGAGAGGGAGAGTGAGAGGAAGAGTGAGAGTGAGAGTGAGAGTGAGAATGAGAGTGAGGGTATAATTGAGAGTGAGATAGAGAGAGAGAATGAGAGTGAGAGTGTGAGAGGGAGAGAGAGAGAGAGAAAGAGAGAGAGAGAGAAAAGAGAGAGAGAGAGAGAGAGAGAGAGAGAGAAAAAAAAAATTACCAAACTACCGTATAACAATGACACAAATAGAAGGATCGACTGAAGAGAAGGGTATGACGTGGCACTCGCGACCCTCCCCCTCCCCCTCCCCCCATTCAACGACCCCCCCCCCCACACACACACACGATAGTCTCGGGCGAACAATAACCATGGGATTCTCATTATTCCTGTACTTCCTTCACTATACAAGATTGACGTTGTTTGAAACGTCAAGGAAAAAAAAGAAAAAAAAGGTGTTGTTGACTGTAATGGAGGAGGAAATGCCAGTGAAAGTTCGGATAGAGGAAGAAAAAAAGGGAATAAAGGTTTGAAGAAAAAATATATGATAGGCAGAGAGATTAATGAAAAGAAGTGGCGCAGGCGGTTTTATTAGATGGCCGGAAATGATTCCAAACGTATATTTTGTACAATATGAAATAATTATATCATAAAAGTTATGCTAACTGTAAATCATCCACAAATATTATATAAAATATGAATACCGTACCCGTCTTTTTAAATAGAACAAGGCGCAAACCCCCCGTAGATTTTTATGAATGAAGTCCCCACGCGCGAACACACACACAAACACACACACGTGACTCGTAAACTGGTCTTGGCAAATGAATGAATCTTACTATAAAAAGAAAGAGCGTGTAAAAACCAGCTTCTCCGCGTCACGGTCTTCTTGCCCCCCCCCCCCCCCCCACACACACACACACACGCCAAGGAGGGAAAAAACCCGTCCTGGGCACTTTGCTTACTGCTTGCTGCTTACTGAAGAGTTTCGGAATTGTAAAGGCGTATTTCGGAGCGCTACTGCAAGCACATTAATCGGCGGATGATATAAATTGCAGTGGGTGTAGATTTCAGAGAAAGAGAGAGAATAGATGGATATAAAGTAAATGAAAAAAAAGTAATGAAGAAATATATGTGTCTATGGGTTTACACAGTGTAGATTCATATATATGTATACATAACACACACACACACGCACACAGACACAAACACACACGCACACAGACACACACACACACAAATAAAATGAAGACTAGGAATGAATCTCCGATGCAAAGAAGTTCACTCAAGGACCTGTCTGCTGACGTCATATCTCAAGAAGGCGAGAGGAAAAAATAAAAATAAACAAAGAAGAGAGAATAAGAAAACAGAATGATACGGAGGCTCATGATAGGCATACCATCAACCCTTCCCCCCCCCCCCCCGGGCCCCCCCCCCCCCCCTATCTTCCTCCACCCGCCCCGTCCCGTGCCGCCTCCCGCTCACCCCTCCCCCCCCTCCTCCTGCCCTCGAGCCTATGCCCCTAAATAGGTCTCAGCTTCCTTCTCACTTTCTCTCTCGGCGTCTGTTGTGTTGGCTCTGTTGAATATGGAATACCTATGATTTGGAAATTCCCATATATGTTTAGCAGCGGGAACAGCGGGGCGTCGGCAACCTATTACCCCCCCCCTCCCCCCGGTCCCCGTTCCCCCTCCTCCTCCTCCTCCTCCTCCTCCTTCCTCCTTCCTCCCCCTCTCCCCCTCTCCCTCCTTCTCCCGGCGCATGTATGTCTTTGAAGTCAAAAAGAACACGGAGTTATATATATAGACACCACTTCCTTCAAATCTATGAATACACTTGATTTTCATTCTTTAAAATATAGCATTTAAGTCACAAAGTCTATCTCAGAACAAGCACAACAAAAAACAGATGAAAATACGAATCAAATAAATGGATACACGATCATACGATAGAGAAGCCAAGGTGTTGTAACCCTTTCACGCCGAGCCCGGGGGAGGTTCGTAACGGTAGGCATGGCAGACGTTGTGGGAGATGGTAACAGTCTGAGTGAGAGAGAGAGAGAGAGAGAGAGAGAGAGAGAGAGAGAGAGAGAGAGAGAGAGAGAGAGAGAGAGAGAGAGAGAGAGAGAGAGAGAGAGAGAGAGAGACTTTTACAAGAGAGAGAGAGGGGGGGGGATAGAGAGAGAGAGAGAGAGAGAGAGAGAGAGAGAGAGAGAGAGAGAGAGAGAATGTGAATAAATTTGCAATTGATATGAATCGGGAGGGGGAGATAATTGTAAAAAGCGTAAACTGCAACAAAGGATCTGGTACTTTTAAAATCTCGGACTGCGGTACAATAAGCCTTTATATAAATACCAAAATGTTTATTCATCCCGAAAGCCTTAAAGCAAATCACGAAATTAACGAAATGGAGAAAATAGCCCTATAATTACATTACTTTAAATCATACAGCTCTAGAAATACATCGACAACGTTATAAACACCTAAAACAAACAACAACAATGATAATCCCATTGCCACATCAGACATAATCAAATTAATCACCAAGAAACACCAGCCATTCAGATTCTGGCGGCAGTAGCCTTTCATGATGTCTCAGCTACTTTCTTTGACCCGGGTGGTTCTGTCTTAAACGCCCTTATGCCGGACGTCCCTAAAGGTGAAAGTCGCCCGGCCGGATCCAAGGCTACGAGGGTGTATGGTGATCATACTCCGCGAAGGGAAGTGCCGCCCTTATGGAGTGACGCAATAGAGGTGGGAATCTCGGACCGCAGATGCGTTCGTGAAAGTGCGAGGCATGTTAATTATTTACACTTTCTACAGTACACTTGTTAGTGTAAGAGGAATGGGCTAATCATCGGGTACTTTCTTTCTTTATGAGACCTTGGAATAGATTCAGGGACTCGCGGATTTGGCAATACTTAGATTGGTTATTAATGATTAAATCTTTTAGCATTATTACTATCGTTATTTACTAATAATGACCGTTATCCATAACATAGCATACAACGGTAAACTTGACGAAGAACTTGAGTGAAAAAGAGGACTGCCAACTAAGCCTTCCCCACGTTATATGATCGTATATGCAAACTCCTTCATTTTCTCCTAATCTTCCTCCGATGACTCAGCGTTGGACCACACACCTCAGAAGACCCACGGTGACCGACGCCTTTTTTTTTTTTTTTACGTTATCTGTTGTAACGTAACGGTGATGTCAATTTCCTCGGCTCTCGGGCACAATACGGCTCAATTAGAAAGACTATGATGAAACTTCTCTGCCGCTTTTATTAAACATCTGACGTGAGTTGAAGTTATTATCTGAGCTTCCATTATCTTGAAATATTTCTGTATTTTTGTCTGTGAATGTTGTTCAATATGTGTATGTATGAATGTATCTATATAGAATTATAAATTTGTGTATACACATGTACGCACACATACACACACATGTATGTACGTGTATGTAAATGTAAATCTATATGTATATGTATATGTATATATATATATATATATATAATATATATATATATACACATATATACACACACACATTCATGTGTGTGTATGTGTTTTCATCGCCACTTAAAATGCCGGGTGCCTTATCTGTGTTCCAGATATCTGCATCCAGAATCGGCCCAAAGAAGCAGGAGAAATAGTTTCTCCAACATCTGAAGTTCCGTCATTCCAGGTTAATTGTCATGACCAGCTGTTCCTCCCTCAAGCGCGCGTGATGCGATCCGGTGCAATATAAATCACACGAGCAAACATTCAGTGCACGAGAGACCTAATGAGAAACGAGAACACATTTGCGCTGCGTTATGATTGGCTGCGAATACAGCAAATGTAGCGGGAAGAATACCAACGTCGCCCGCCTTCTACTTGATATCATTAAGGGTTGCCTGACCGCCTTCTTCAGGGATGGGGGCAGGTCCTGGGCGGTAGACCTGGCTGGAATTCGGATACTTTCTTATCTACTTCTACCCGGCTCGGGACGGTCCCTCGGGCAAGGTAGAACGTGTTTGTAGAGAAAGTGTTGTATTATACGACATCCCAGCCTGAATATCTAATTTTCGGCGTGTGTCTGTGCAAATTGTGTGTGTGTGTGTGTGTTTGTCTGTGTGTGTGTGTCTGTGTGTGTGTGTTTGTGAGCGTGCGGGCGTGCGTGTGTATGGTAAAAAATTTCAACGACCATAGAGAAAAAAAAGGTTAACGGTCCGAATCCGCGAAGCTCCCGTTACTCGCCTCCTTAATATTCTGCACAAGAGCACCCAAACCGCTACCCGAAGGACCGCTAGGAGAGGATAAGGAAAGGACCCTAACCCTTTCCCTGAACCGACCCCCCAACCTACCTCCCTTCGCCAACTATCAAGCATCTTTGAGTGAGAGACAGAAGGAAAGAAAGAAAGAGAGAAAAAATAAGAAAGAGAGATAAAGTAAAAAAGAGAGAAAAGAGAAAGAAAGAAAGATATTAAGAAATAAAGAAAGAGAGCGAGAGAGAGAGAGAGAAACGTGTCTGCCTTCAAGAATTAGGAGGAGAAATCAGGAGCCGAGGACATTAGAATTCTCCATCGAAGAACGGAGAAAAGTGGTCAATACCCCCCTCCCTCCAGACCCCCACCCCACCCCCCAACGCACACGACCGAAGAAGGCTTGGGAGAGCCTGGCACATCAAGCGTTGTTATTACAAATCAATATTCTACATAGAAGATGCAAAAAAAAAAAAAAAAAAAAAAAAAACACACACGACACCCTTCCAGATCCACGTTAAGTAAAAGCATCCTACAAAAATGTGAATAACTTGCGGGATATCAGAAGTCCTACAAAGGTGTGAGTAAGGGAGGGAGAAGGATCCCCCATCGAAAAACCGGATATAGGATGGCTTTGCTGAAGATCAGGACAGAACAGGCAGCGAGGACAAGCCAGGGTACACAATCCCACGGGAACCGGTTTTAGGTCAGTGGGTCACTCACCCTATAGTTTTTTTTTTTTTTTTTTCTCCCTAATGTGAGAATATGGGGTGAAGAGAACAGGTTTGTGATTTGTGCGTGATTTGTTTATGAGCGAGAACGTTTGTTTGTATATCTAAATTAAGCAAGGGGTATTAAACAGGACCTATTTATCTATAGCACACGTACAAAAGCATGAATATACATACATACATACATGCATACATACATATACACGCAGTTTCATAACGATTGTTAGCTATCTCAAAAATACAAAGGCATTCTGCTGCCTAGAGTAATGTGAGCCTCCCGCCACTGGCGTCATCTGCCCAAGTTATCCCAGAAGTTTAGAAAGTTTTCAACAGGAAGTGGGACAGAACCCTTTCACACCAAACTGACGCCGGTAATAACCCTCACTCGTTGGGGTGGCAGGAGGGGATAGGCCTATTTCAAAAGTCAAGGTCTGGGCTACGCTGTATTTATCAGAAATATACTGGAAATTTCATGCCTATTGATTGCACACACACACAACCACACACAAACACACACACAAAGAAAACACTCTTTCTTTCTCATAAGACGAGTTTATAGGAATTACTTGGAATCATTATTCTAATATTCTTTTCAACAAAGAGATAGAAAGCCACTCCATGAAATTGCCTCCAGAAAAAAAAAGAACTATAATAAGTACAAAGAAAATATTCATGTTCTCTTTCTGGAGAAATGCTTGCGGTGACTATTAGCGAAACCGCAACACCAAAATCTCCTCTCTTCGCATTGTCGCTCATTACGAGACAGTGCGTTTCATTATCATATAAATCGAGGCGCATTACAGATGTCCATTCGGGTAATGAAGTCTTGGCGCTCACATTCAAGTAGGACTTAATCTTTTAAACCCGACATTCCGTGACGAATCGCAAGCAAGCGGAAGTCGAGAGAAAGTGGAGAGAAAATCGGCGATAAACGGATATGCAAAAGGGACGCCACCGAGAGCCATGACTTCCTTCCCCCTTAGTGCACTGCCGCCATTACTCTTATAGGGTCCCTCAAGAGTGAAATTTCCTGACACTTTGCATGATTAACTTTGCGAATAGTGGTTGTGGGAGGGGATATATTAGTGGGAATATGCACCCTTGTCATATCCCGCGTACTGGTCAATGTAGAGTGGGAAGGAAGGCGGGAAAGTAGGAGGAAGCAGAACAAAATCAGGAGGTGGAAGAGAGGGAGGAAGCGGGAAAAGAAAGGAGTGGAACAGAAAAATAGGAGGTGGCACAGAAGGAGGAGGTGGAAAAAGGAGGCGGTAAAGAAGGAGGTGAGAAGAAGTAGGTGACAAAGAAGGAGGTGAAAAGAAACAGGTGACAAAAGAAGGAGGTGGAGAAAAGGAGGTAGGAAAAAAAAAGTAGAACAGAAAAAAAGGAAGTAGATCAGAAGGAGGAAGCGGAACAGAAGATTGAAGAGCGGACGCAAGCGCGGGAAAGTACGAGCAGCTTGCTCCGTAAATACAGGGATGTGGGTTTTGTGGAATGAGTGGGTGGGAAAAATGTAGGGAAGATCTGTACTTGAGGTTCACCTGCTCGATTACCGCAAACTTTTCCGCTGATCGAACCGCATGAACCACGAACTGGAGTGAGCTTTGTCAGCATACCGATCATATTCGGGTGGAATGAAATTAATTCGTATTTCTAAGAATGAAATGGATATCCGGTGGTTTGTTGGCAACCAACCAACTGAACTAAAGTAGAACAAGGAATATTGCAACTGCACAGAAAACGCAACTTAAGGGAATGACAGCAGTTGCAACTCGGAAAAGAAACACCCAGAGGTTTCACTTGGTTTGAAGAAACAATTATCCTCGATTACTGTGGAGTGATAGAAAACTATTTTGGAAAAGAACACTATTGAGCATTTCTAGTCTCTCGACTTCTCTCACCCCAAGAGAGATAGCTGGCAGGAGAGAAAGAGAGGAGAGAGATAGACATGTAGATAGATAGAGAGAGAGAGATAGGTAGATAGCCAGATAGAGAGACAGATATATAGGAAGAAAGAGAAAGAGAGAGAGAGAGAGAGATAGATAATATATATATATATATATATATATATATATATATATATATATATATATATATATATATATATATATATATATATATATATATATATATATAGAGAGAGAGAGAGAGAGAGAGAGAGAGAGAGAGAGAGAGAGAGATATGCACAGTATTCCAGGCACATGTAGTAGATTACCGGTCTGGTAACTTTCCACACGTTCATCATGTCCATAAAACATAAATGAAGGATAGGACGAGTGGAGGGGGGAGGGGGGGAGGGGGGCGAGCAAAGGATGCAGTTGCCGGGGTCCCGTTCGAGTTTAGCATTTGGAGGGTTTAACGACCAACATTTACACATACCACATACCTCCTTGTTAAAGGATACTTATTTGCGTATGAACACTATTTTACTACAGAATACCCACTCAAGAAAAAAAAGTAACTGGACACTTTATATACATATATACATACATTCATATATATATGTATATGTGTGTGTGTTTATATATATATATATATATATATATATATATATATATATATATATATATATATATATATATAGAGAGAGAGAGAGAGAGAGAGAGAGAGAGAGAGAGAGAGATAGTGAGAGCGAGAGCGAGAGCGAGAGAGAGAGAGAGAGAGAGAGAGAGAGAGAGAGAGAGAGAGAGAGAGAGAGAGAGAGAGAGAGAGAAAACATACCCCCACACATATAACAGCATACAAAATTAATCAAAGTAAGAGTACACATATATCAAAAACTGAATTACTACGCTACTGATCTGCTTTTGGTAATATGTTCAATCAATAAATCTTCTATGAAATGGGAAGTGCCACAAAGTAAACATGAGATAAATAACTGCCATTTACAGGTTGAACTGCTCAGAGTACAGGTCCGCCATCAGGTGTGCATGCCATAAATACGTGCTTAATAACGTGATGCGAGTACACGACAGGGAAATTAGGAAAATGGGTGTACGGACATAATCGGCGTTGCCACACGAGACGTTGAAATTGGTCGGCAATTTTGTCACCAGAGGAATAATTAAGGGGCGTTTCCGACCGGCTTCGGCTTGTGCGACCGAGATCACGTGACGTAAACGATACTGAGAAACGCTCAAGAAAAAACAAACTAATAGACATTATTTTTTTGTTTTACTTTGCTTTACTTTAGGAATGAACGGTTTGATCAAGTTCTGTCATTAAGGAAAAGGAGAGATCGGTGAAACGTAAAGCTATTACAGATCGAACAAGGGGAGTCAAAGGGGCTTTGTTGATAGAAAACGACTTGTGCGCGGGGGTAATTTCGAGAGAAACGCGGTAATAAAGGGAGGGGAAGGAAGGTCGGAGCATGGTTACTTCTCGGCACCTGCTACTGTAACCTCTGACCCCGCACGACCTCCCGTTGACCCTCCTTCCGCACGCCGCGCCGTTCGGCTCTCTCAAAAGGACTTTCCTCGCGCCCAATGCTAAAAGTGGAGAGTTCCTGCCTTAGATTATTATCTCGTATAGAATATGTAACGTGCGATTCACAAAATCTCGCGATCTGAAGGATAGAGATGGAGGAGATTGAAAACACGGTTGTCAGCTTTCAGGATTAGACTTAACGTATGACAGGCGAATGTTACTCTACAGTGAAAGAGATAGCGGAATATACGGGTTCACAGATAATATGATATGGACGATTTTGTCTGAAACTTCGGCTCTCATTGACTTTAGATCACGGTATTTGTCTTAACATAGACACCTTTTAAACACATGAACGTGAGCTTCCGCACTCAGTATTTCTGATTATTACGTTCCTCTGTCTCTGACACTCAAATAGACTAGATTTAAAGGTGGTGGCAAAGCTGTTAAGTTTACTGTCACGGCTGCACATCACTGAATGGCACTGTCACATACGTCCTGGCACTGTATCTGAGACCAGGCACTGAAAACCTTAAAATGGCAGATGTAAATACCATTTCTCAACTATTTTCTTATGATTCCACTGAAGAATAGAGCGTTCACTAAGGCACTCCGGCACTGGTGACTTCAATGCAGAAAGTAAGTAGTAATCCAGATTTGGTGTAGTCGTCGACTTGAGGTTCGCTGACCCTACCTTCATTGTGACAAAGTCTTGGAGAATAGGGAGGACCTGCTCGCTCTGATGCTACACGGTAAATGTACAGTTTTTGCGCTTAATTTCCCTTTTATACTGCCGGTGAGTCTGCCTTTCAAATATGCAAATTAACCTGGTCTAACCATTTAATTCAGGGATCTCTGACAAGATGTGGAAGTGGGGTAGGGTCCCGGATCTTCAAAGGAACCAATAGGAGCGTGGCACTCAAGAGCGCCAATGGCGTTACAGAAACGCCAGTCGCTCCGCCTCCGCACGCGCGCTGATTGGCCTAGCGTGGAGCCCAGCTGGATCCTTATTCTGGCGTAAAGTTGTTAGTTGTGGAAAAATCTCTTTTGAACTTAATGTTTCATAATACTTCGCCAGGAGAAGATCCTTTCTATATTAGATAACAAAATGTTCCATCATACAAAAGCAAAGGTAATGTGCCTAAGAGTCTTTTTCTTAAATTTTACATTATCCAAATAGAAAGACATTGAGAAGTAATATGGTTATACACATACATACAAATACAAAAAGGAAAAGGGGAAGGAAGAGGCCTCTATCAGTGACAGTGTTAACCCCGTAAGCCCTCCCCCACTCTCTTTCCTTCGCCCCCCCCCCCCGCCCCCCTCCCTCTCTCGCACTCTCTCTCTCTCACTCGCCAGGGCCACGACGCTGTGAATGAAAGAGAAGCCTGACGCTCTCTCTACAAGAATGCCGCCACCACCAATACACCGCCTCGGGCCCTTGCTGTCTGGGGCTGACGCGGGGAGTCATGCCACATGTGAATGCTTCCCTTGAGTAGCTCTTTTTCGCGGCAAAAAAGTCCTAGAAAAACGGGGCATGACATTGTGTGGTATGTATATTTTTAATAGTAGGTCGTGATGCATGCACTATCTGCCTGAGCATCTGGGGTATATAGGACATTATGCGGATGTTTGTGGCCGGAGCGGCGAGTGCGCAAACTCGGCGATAGAAGGTGGCCTCAGCAGGGCCTCTGTGGATCATATCAGGCCACTACCGCTGACGCAATACCTCCGCCCGGCCTAGGTACCCACGCGTTCCCTAACATTACTAAGACTCTCGGTTTCTTACACCACCTATAGACACAGTGTAAGTGTAGGTTTTGGGGTCAGATAAAAGGATCTGTTGACTCAACCCGGATAAGGATGTTTCCGGAGGGTGACCAGCTTCTCGAGGGAAGAATTTAGTCAAAAAGTGTTAGAATTCGGGTAGCATGAGATCTGCTCGTTTATGTTTTTTTTTTTTTTTTTCTCTTTCTTTGCCACATGTCTGTACTTACTCTTGCTCTCATCCTCAGATAAGAAAGAATTTGTAAATAAGCCAGCGCACACAACTTATTTTTCTAGTTTTTGAATACATTTATTACTCGAAGAAAGTGCGATGATAGATTAGAGATTACTTTTTTGTGTGTTTCGAAGTCGGTGTGTGGATAGGACTATATACACCCGCGCTCCAGCCACCTGGTATAGATTTATAGTTGACAGTTTTATAACTTTGGCTATGGGTCAGTTACCCTGAATT
>NW_028234413.1:32311390-32313890 GCF_977035675.1 Penaeus japonicus | reverse complement strand
CACTCCTTCACGTCCCTCCTCACTCTAACCCACCCATCCCCACTCTGACCCACTCCTTCTCAGCCTAACCCCCACCCCTCCCCACCCTCTCATTCTACCCCCCCCCTCCTGATTCTACCTCACTCGAACCCACCCTTCCCCACTCTGACCCACTCCTTCTCAGCCTAACACCCACCCCTCCCCACCCTTTCATTCTACCTCACTCTAACCCACCCTTCCCCCCTCTAATCCGATCCTCCACACCCCCTTCCCCCTTCCCCCTTCCCCCTCCACCACCATCCCAACACGAGGACACTTACTAGTCTTAAAACAGCGAGATATGCTCTCTCGACAGCTCCACTTTCCCTGTCCATTACGTGACAGCGGCGGTGTTTGTGTTTGGCTCATGCGGTTGACACCCCCTCCCCCTCCTCTCCCCCTCCCCCATCCCCTCACCCCTTTACCCCTTCCTCCTACCTCATCTCTACCCCTCCCCCTCCCCCTCCCCCATCCCCTCACCCCTTTACCCCTTCCTCCTACCTCTTCTCTACCCCTCCCCCTCCCCCTTCCCACCCACCGATCGGATCGTTCCAAGAATGTAGTTTCTTCAAGTGCTCTTCCGCCCCCATACTTTTTTTTTTTTTTTTGAGTAATTTTCCCAAGAACACAATCAGCCCACACACCCTTCCGGCGAAAAGCCCTTGAGCTGCGTGGGCGTTTTGGGAGCGATTGTGGGCGTGTGTGTATGCGTGTGTGTGTGTGTGTGTGTGTGTGTGTGTGTGTGTGTAAGGGGCGTGTGGCGTGGGACGTTTTGCTCAAGTATGCAAATGAATCCTGAAGAGGTGAGTGGCTGGTGGTTGAGTGTCTTGTTCATTTTCCATCGCGGGTTTTATGAGATTATGTTTTCCATTTTATTTTTTCATTTCTTTTTTCATTTGATTACCTGTCGTTATTGTCATCATTATTGCTATTTTCACTGATACTGTCACCATCATTATCGCCATCATTATCCACCTCCTCCTCCTCTTCATTCTCATCATCATCATGATTATCCTCATCATCTTTTCCATCCTTACCATCATCCTTATCATCACCATCATCCTTCTTACCCTCATTACTATCACCTTCGACAGTGCTTAAAGAAATCGATAACACAGTCGAGACGAAAACCGATCGACCCAAAAAAAAAAAAAAAAAAAAAAAAAAAAAAAAAAAAAAAAAAAAAATCTCTTCGAAAAATCATATCGCAACTGTAAGCGGATGGAACAGCGTCTTCAGGATGTGACAAAACGCGAGAAACAAAGACACAATAAGGCAACGTGCACAGATAATGACACTCCAGCCCCGTAAATGCTAAGGCAATAGGGGAGTAATGCGATACACTCCTGGAACATATTGCTATTGGATACATTTTTTTTTTCTTTTTCTTTTTTTAAAGACGCATATGGAGGAATTTACAAGGAAAAAATAGAAGGGATTGGGGGAATATGATACCATTGTTCTATAGATATTGTTTCTGATATCTCAATTTATTTTTCTGATTCAGACGCAAAATGAAAGTGAAACATAAAAGAGATAAGAAGGAAAGACATATAACTATTGTTTTTTTGTCTTTTGTTGCACACTTTTTCTCCTGAGCTAATTATCTGTCTGTCTGTCATTCCTCTATCATTCTCTCTCACTCTCTCTGTAAGTCTCTCTCTATCTCCCCCCCCCCCCTATCTCTCTCTCCATTCTATCTCTACCCTCTCTCTCTCTCTCTCTTTCTTTTTTTTTCTCTCTCTCACTCTTTCTCTTTCTCTCTCTCTCTCCCTCTCTCTCTCTCTATCTCTCTCTCTCCCTCTCTCTCTCTCTATCTCTCTCTCTCCCTCTCTCTCTCTCTTGTCTCTAGTCATCGTACTATGTTAACGCTTTCTCACAAAGCAAGTCCGCTATTCAGATGTCAATCGTTTCTACTTATCTTTCCTTTTTTCTCGATTTTTATGTTGTCCAAGGTGCACATTCGAAGTGATGTCATTTTGGCCACATGATAGTATTTATAACAATGAGTATACAATAGTTTAGGCCAAGATATTAATGCAATATGTTGCAGTATCATTTAAGGCAACTTCCTACCATCTTTACAGATTAATTTTTAGTAATCACACACATAAACACACACAAACACACTTGCACTAACACACACACACACACACACAAACACACACACACATACACACACACTTGCACTAACACACACACACACACACACACACACACACACACACACTTGCACTAACACACACACACACACACAAACACACACACACACACACACACACACACATACACACACACATACACACACACGCACAAACACACAAACACACACACAAACACACACAAACACACACACGTCCATTATGTATATGCAGTCTTACTTTTACTCAGACCATTAATGCACAACCGATTTACAAGGATACCGTCGGCATAAGACCCTTTTCTCACGCGATGACCGCAATTACTAATGGCTGATAGATGG
>NW_028234413.1:32291390-32293890 GCF_977035675.1 Penaeus japonicus | reverse complement strand
AGATAAGAAAACACAGATATATATCATTGGGGACATAATTCATAGGCCGATATAAGAGACAATTAAAAAAAACTGAATAGGATGAGGAGAGAAGAAATAGAGAGATGAAGAAAGAAAAAAAGAAAGAAAGAATGGAAATAAAGAACCAAACAAACGGAGATAATTCATAGGCTGATATAAGAGACAATTTTTAAAAAATGTATAGAATGAGGAGAGAAGAAATAGAGAGAAGAAATAGAGAGAAAAGGAAAGAAAGAAAGAATGAAAACAAAGAACCAAACAAATGGAGATAATTCATAGGCTGATATAAGAGACAATTAAAAAAAACTAAATAGAATGAGGAGATAAGAAATAGAGAGAAAAAGAAAGAATGTGAAAGACAGAAAGAATGGAAAAAAGAACCAAACAAACGATATAAGAGACAATTTAAACAAAATCTGAATAGAATGAGAAGAGAAGAAATAGAGAGAAAAATAAAGAAAAAAGAAAAAAAGGAAGAACGGAAACAAAGAACCAAACAAACACATATTCGATTACAGTGTTTACGAGTGCATAAGTGTTTGTGCTTGTGTGTGTTGTTGCATGTGCATTCGAGTGTTTGTTTGTGTGTTTGTATACGAGTACTTGTGTGTATATGTGTAGGTATACGTGTGTTCTTGTGTGTAGTCCATATATGTTAACGTGTATACACATGCTTGTGTGTGTATGTGTATACACGTGTTTCTCTGTGTACGTGCATACGCGCACCTATATATGTCTGTCTTTGTTAATTTATCGATGGTGTGTTAAATATTGCTAATGATTGATTTTGTCCCATATTCATTAATAAGGTCAAGAAACTGATGAAAACAACTTTAAGGTCGAGAGGTCATAGTCAGGAGATTAAACTGGATCCGAAGTCTTATTTCCAATTTATTTTAATTTATTTCTTTATCTTATCATGTTCTTTACAGGATATATAACTAATTCTATAATGATATTGGTGATAAAAATATTGTTATGAGAACTGACCAACCAATTTTGAGCTTTTAAATGATCATCATATTCCAACGACGTGTAATTCCTTATCATTATTTCCTTTTTTTTTTGCATTTCGTATAATCAAATCTTCTCTGGTATTAATGAGGTTTCCCGGGTCACATTGGGTTAATTGTAAGAAATATTGGGAAGGATTCATAGACTTTGTCGTTTAGTTTTTATCTTCATAAGAAAGAGAGGCAGAGAGGGACAGAGAGATGACAGACGACAAGCACATAGACATATATATAGAAATATGTATGTTCATATATTATATATAAATATATAATATATATATATAATATCTTCATATATATATACATATATATATGTAAGTATGTATGTCTGTATATGTATATATATAGATAAATAAGTAAATAAATATATACATACATATATATATATATATATATGTATATATATAAATATATATATATATATATATATATATATATATATATATATATATATATATATGAGAGAGAGAGAGAGAGAACAGAGAAACAAACATATAGACACAGAAATAGAGAGAACAAGAGAGCTAGTTACAAGGCCCCAGAGAAGAGCCCATAAACAGCCAAGAAACAAAAGCAAAGCGAAACAAAAGCCGAGCGCGAGAGAAAGTCAAACAAAAGCAAAGCAACGGAGGTCAGAAGCCGAAGACTCCGCTTGCCTCCTCCCTGATCGTGATACATCCCCCTCCGTCGCAATGCTCTAACGCGAAGATGACACTCTTACGTAATAAATGTTGCGCCACGCTGTACAACATGACACGTGGAGACACACACACATAGGCGGACGTTCTCCTCGGATACACGAGAGAGCGAAAGTTTTCAGCAGATGCTAATTATCCTATAAATACCTCATTACTAAAGAAAGCTGGTAATTATTTCGAATCTGCTTCTTTTCCCCGTTGCTGCTGTCACTTTCCCTAATGACTTAATGTTCTCGATCTTCTTAGATATACCTTTATTAACCCATGGCTTTGTTTCTTGACTGTTTGCTTTGCCAGGTTTATAATTTGAATACTTCGCGATCGATATATATATATATATATATATATATATATATATATATATATATATATATATATATATATATATATATATATGTTTTTATGCATACACATATATGAATATATTTATGTGTATATATATATATATATATATATATATATATACATATATATATTTATATACATACATATATATATATATATATATATATATATATATATATATATATATATGTATGTATATCTGTATGTATGTATATACACAGTATACATCCTCCTACAAATTAGTCTCATTATGTACCACCGTCATGGATGCAATCCTAGTTCGGACCTCCTTTATCAGTCATCACCTCTCACCCTTTCCTCGTCCCTTGGCTCCGGGCGGCGCCGCCTGACACCGCAAAACATTACCTGAGATATTATCGCAATCACGCACACCTATGACGATGATAAGAGTGACCTGTGCCA